>NC_079891.1:4064225-4364225 GCF_024868665.1 Triplophysa rosa
TTTATATTGAATACGTTTGTGAGAGAAAACCGTGAATTATTTTAAGCAAATTTTGCTATCAATATTCCTGGAATTTTGAAATCATGCACAAAGTTGGCACATCAGTAACTTTTGATTCTTATTGTTTGTTATGTGTCTTGTGACTAGTCGTCATTTGCGAGTTTTTATCACATGATTGATAAATGTGAACCAATGAGATTAAAATTAGTCAGTGTGCCATCATATTTGATATTCGACATGGCCAAGTTATTTAAGGTTCAATTGAAGAATTGCTTAATTCGTACTCAGATTTGTCAACACTAGAATCTTATATCTGCTAGCTAGCCTATTATTGTTTGTATTTGGTTTGCATTGTTTTTAATTGATCCTATATTGTTTTCAATGGACTACTGTATGATTTATATTGTGTAATTATTGCATTTTCTAGTATGTATGTTTAATACAATTTTCTTTAGGGTGACTTGTAACATCTTGTCCAGGGACTACGGATGAAAAATAGCCTTTGGCTAATTCTGGTACATTTACAGGAATGTTTCATTAATGTACAATGTCCCTGTCAACTAAATAAATAAATACAAAATAAAAAGTAAGCTCAAAATAGTAATCGCGATATTCTCTCACAAATGGTTTAGCTTCAGAAAACATCAATTAAAGGGATAATTCACTCAAAAAGGAAAATTCTGTCTTCATTTACTCACCCTCATGTTGATCCAAACCTGTGTAAATTTCGTTGTTCTGCTAAACACAGAGAAATATATTTGTAAGAAAGCTTGTAACCAAACAGATCTTGGGCACTATATACTTCCATAGTAGGAAAAAAGTGCTATTGAAGTTAATGGTGGTCCAGAGCGGTTTAGTTTCCAACATTCTTCAAAATAGCTTCTTTTCTGTTCAACAGAACAAAGATTTTTATGCAGTTTTGGAACAACTTGAGGGTGAGTAAATGATGACAGAATTTTCATTTTTGGGTGAAGTATCCCTTTGCATTACTGTAATGACGGCTGAATGTGCATATGGCGCGAACACGTGTTTTTCTGTGTCTTTGGTGTGTTATAAGTTGCCCATGCATGTATTAGACACGTAAAATTGCAAAACTTTAAGTGTCGGAACAAAAGTTGCATTTTATCTAAAAGCGAATGCTCACCCAGACTTGCCTGAAACGCCTCGTGTAACCACACCCCCACAAATCTACGTCAGTTCGTGGTATGATTTGACTAAGACCGCCCAAATGTATACGCAAGTAAGGTGGGCGTACCTGTCAGTACAATTGGTTTGGAACCTGATGTTCTAAATATGGTAAGAGGCGTTACATTTCCGTCACACGCTTGCGGTATTCCACCAATCACTACGCACTGGTTAACTGGCCAATCATAGCACACCTCGCTTATCAGAGCGATGATCTTTGTAAAAAAACCTGCGCGTTTCAGAGAGGCGAGAGGAGATACAAACATGCACGGTATGTGGAAAATACAGCGTTTTTGAACCTTAAATCGAGTATACACATCGATAATATTCGTTTTAGCCGTGTCGTATGACCCCTTTAAGTCGGATACATTTAAGATGGCATAAAGATGAGTATTATATGAGTAGTTGCAGCTGATTTTTTACCCAGCCTTGATTCAGCAGGTTAGTCAGAAGAAGTCTAAAGTCCCTGTGCAGCTCGACCTGGGAAACATGTTGGCCGTCCTGGAGAAGAAGCAACAATGTCAGAAATCCAAACAAGACCAGCGGCCGTTGACGATCTCCGGTATTTAGCGGAGAAAATCATTTGTTTATTTTTAAGTGTCAAGTCTTTTCTTTACTATGTAATGTTAGTCATCACACGTAAGATAATAATGGAGTCATATTTTCTGTTGTCTCAGTTGGCGGAGCTCTGCCTGTGGTCCATAAGGAGCCTTCGGTTCAGAAGAAGCCATGGCAGCAGGAGATGATGCCTCATAACCCGCTGGACTCCACCTGTCCTTTAGTGAAGAAGGGAAAACAACGAGAAGTTCCTAAAGCGAAGAAACCAACGCCTCTCAAACGAGTGAGATTATCTCCACTTCGTGTTCTCACTTAAAGGGCCAGTGCGCACTTTCGACGTTTGCTAAACCAATGGTGTGGTTAGGGCCACCTGTTTGTTTTAAAACTAGAAAGAAGAAAATGTTCGTTTGACTTGTAGAAATTACACGATTCTTTAAGTTTGATTGTCAGTGTAAAATATATTTTGCTTTTTTCATAATTTAGGTGATTCTGAGGGAAAGAGAAGAGAGGAAACAGAACCGCCTGTTGGAGGAGAGAGACCCAGCCCGATTGGTCACTGAGGCCGTGGAAATGGAAACAAGTGCGAACCCCTCGGATTCAAGCCTGCCTGACCACAACCAACAGCTCACAAGTATGAAAACACGGCATGCATTGTGCCGTTGACAAAAAAATTCATTCTGGACTGTTACTTGAGTTAATAAGAATGTTAGATGTTTTAGTGTTGCCTTGCTTGGTCCCGTTATTTTGTTGGATGTGTGTGAGAATGCTCATATATGTCATTTGTCATTGGATCTAGGTGACAACCCTGAACTTGTTGGTATTGAAGAATCAGAGAGCGACCAGCCCATTTCAGAGTTTAATGACACGCCGGATAATGATGTGGTGGAAAATCCAACATTAATATCCTGTAATCCCGAATCCAACCCTGATCTTCCCAAAATCCACAGCAGGAAGTTCAGGGAGTAAGAAAATACAAGTTTATTTCTTTAATGTACGATTATTCCTTTAATATGAATATACTGGTAACACTTTGCAACAAGATTGTATTTGTTACCATTAGCTAACATCACCTAACAATGCAAACGATACAATACCAACAATTTATTCGTCTTAGTTACTGATTTACTATAACTGTTTTTTTAAACCAAAACTCGTAACTGTTAACATTAGTTATTGCATAATAAACTAACATTAACATAGAAATGTCTAATGTTTGGGTGAAATATCCCTTTAATAATCTGTCACCATTTACTCACCCTCAAATTGTTCTAAAAGCAATTACAATTATTTTCTTCTGTTGAACACAAAAGAAGATATTTTGAAGAATATGAGAAACAACACAGTGCTGGGGCACCATTGACCACCATAGTAGTTTTTCCCCTACTATGGAAGCTAATAGTGCCCCAGAACTGTTTGGATGCAACAATTATCTAAATTTCTCTTTTTGTGTTTAGAGAAACAACAACATTTAGACAGTTTTGGAACAACCTGAGGATGAGTAAATAATGACAGAATGGGTGAACTGTCCCTTTAAACGCTGAAAAACTGAAAAAATGTTAACTGTTGGTTCATATTAGCGAATGCATTTAATAATGTTAACAAATACAACCTTATTGTAAAGTGTTACTGACATAATTGTACAAAATGAATCTTTATATTAAAACTTAATTTCTATGCATATTAAATATATGGTACAGTATAATGTAATATATTGTCATCTTGTTATGCAATGGCTTCTCGGATAATACATGAATTATCGAGGAAATTCTATTTGATATTTAATATTATTTTTCTACGACTGCAGCTACTGCAATCAGATGCTGAGGAAAGATGTGGATGAATGTGTGACCACGTTACTGAAGGAGCTAGTGAGGTTTCAGGATCGTCTTTATCAGAAAGATCCCATGAAGGCTAGGATGAAGCGTCGGGTGGTCATGGGACTGCGAGAGGTGCTGAAACATCTCAAACTCAGGAAGGTCAAGTGTGTTATCATCTCGCCCAACTGTGAACGCATTCAGTCCAAAGGTACATGCCGATTCACCAATGTTCCATTTACATAGACATTTAATCTGCAATGCTACATTTCGCAGATGTATGATTCTAAACAACAATTATTAGCGTTTCATTGAATGAAAACGGCATTGGTTGCATGTTTCTTTCGTGGTTTTCGACCAAGCCTAAGATCTGATCGGTGGTCTTGTATTGTGCAGGTGGTCTAGACGAGGCTCTCCACACCATCATCGACACGTGTCGGGAACAGTCCATTCCGTTCGTTTTTGCCTTGTCGAGAAAGGCACTGGGCCGCTGTGTTAACAAAGCCGTCCCCGTGAGCTTAGTGGGCATCTTTAACTACGACGGGGCACAGGTGAGTGTCAAAAACCTCCGGTCATTGCTGCTTAAATATGTCGTTCTTCAACAACAACGATGGCGATCTCTTTCAATTACACTTCACGCGATTATGTCCTTTCCACAGGACCACTATCACAAAATGGTCGAGTTATCGGCCGAGGCCAGGACGGCCTACGAGGTGATGATTGCGAATCTTGAGACTTCATCGCAGGAACAGCTGGAGGAACAGCTGGAGGTGGAGACGTCAGAAGAACCTTCAGGAACTGAAGAGCCCGAGTACAGTATGTCTTTACTCGTTTTCTTAAACAAATGTTATGCTCCTCAGTACTTTTGCCTGCGATAGTGCAATTTTATTTTCCTCTTATTTAACTGCTCTGTTTAACATGTAAATGTTTAACCTGCCTGTTTTGGTTGGAGGCTGTGGTTAAGACTTCTTGTCGGATTACATCAGTTGGTGGCCATATGAGTGACGAGTGAGATGTTTGCTGGAACTGAATTGTTATGTATTACACAAAGCATACTCAGAATTTGCTTAAAATATTTGCATTATCTGTTGATAAGACGGTCAGTTAAGTTACTAACTGACTACCTCTTACAAAAAAAAGAAGTGCAGCGCTACTGTGGTACAGTAAAGGTGTAAGATGATTATACATGTCATTCCAAACCTGTATGACCTTCTGCTGAACACGTTTTGAAGAACGTTGGTAACCAAACAACATTGGCCGTCATTGACTTCCATTGTATGAACACAAAACCACGGAGACATTTCTTGAAAGAGCTTCTGTTGTGTTCCACAGAAGAAAGAAAGTCATGAGGGTGAATAAATAATTTTGGGGGAAACTTTAATCTTATGTTTTTTTTTTATAGTAACTAAAAACATGTATTTGCATCACCGTAATTTCCCCAATTACTAGTTTAGCAAATGTGCATAAGAAAGAACATTTGAAATAATCCCTTCATCTGACATTCTGTTATTTCAGTAAAAGTGTGGAAGAAAATGCTGGAGAAAGATTTCGAGCATTCTTTCCTGAATTTTGAGGAGCACTTTTCATCGGTTTCCATCGGTTCAGAGGAGCATCTGGGCGACCAAGAAGGAAGCTGAAGGAAGAGAGAGTTGAGAATCTCAGTTTTTGTCCATTTGCTGTGCTAAGGTCATGCTCCTGTGAGGCGGAAAGTAGAACACCGCGTGTTTGACCCACACATGAGCTTCTAGCACACTCCATGGAGGAAATCTTGAAGTACCAAACGTGCCTATGATTGTCTAGGATTATATTGAAATGCAAGCGTTAACACGTGGCCTGGAATGATGTCATTAATCGAGGCAATACAGATGGAAATAGACACTAGCCCTTGACTAAATATTTTCGTATAGATTATCACATACTTAGTTTGTTGTTTGGCAATCTGAATGCTGAGTATTTTTGCAGATATCTCCTCTATCTCGATTTCTATTCAAATAAATGTACTAGTTTGATAAAGACATGAAATCAGAACCACTAGATTGTGTAAATGTTTACATTTGTAAAGCAAATGTATTTTCCTTCTCCTATATCATGACCACTGTGTTTGTAGCCAAATTGTGTCAGCAAGACACTTTTCAGTTCTTCAAGCTGGTAAATGAATGAATGAATGTTACGACCACAAACTTTATTTGGGTATACATATCCCCTCTTCACTTAATTCATATTCCTTACTTTTAATTTGTAATCCACTTTATCCAAGTGAGAGTTACTATAGTACACTAGCTAATCCATTCTTATTGAATCAAAGAGAGTCCTTGTGGTTCATTTTTAACAGTGTATGGATTATGTGGTTTGCAGTTAATCGAAAAAAAATTATTTTATGCAATTGTTCAGTACTCGGCACATACATGTGGCGTAAGACAAACTACTCGCAACTTTACTTTAATAGAGGGTTTATTTCAGATAAAACCGTGTGCTTTGCTGCTATGTAGTTTAGTGTGAAAAATGTTGACTTTGGGACCAAAACATTTTGTGCGTTGTGGATGGTTGAATGCAAGCACAAGATTTCTCCATTATTTGCAATAAATTCTTTGCAATAACTGATCCCGACCTCTGATTACTGCTTGGAAAAGTTAGAATGGGGAATGGAATCTGCCGTGCTTTTTTGGTGTAACCCCTCTACAAAAATGTGACTTAAAGCCACAGAAATGCATTTGAGGATCAAGGAATGTTAAATTATTTGGAATAAACCAGATCTTGGATGACCCAGTTTTGTCATTGATGTCCTTTGTTTAATTTATATTCATCTATTTAATCGATTATTTTAAGGGTGCCGTGTGTAATTTGTTTGGCGGATCCATTGACAGAAATGCAATATATTACATATAACTATGTCTTTAAAGGTGTATTAAAACCTTGCATAAATAAGCGTTATGTTTTTATTACCCTAGAATGAGCTATTTCTGTCTATATACAATTCACCGTGTTGTTTCTAAAGTAGCCCTAAACGGACAAACTGAGAGCGCGTTTCATAAATACATTAGCCGCGTCCGAATACCCCCACTTGCGGTCTTGGCCACCTGAGAGCGCATGCACGCGACAGGAAGTAAGATTGCAAGTCTGTCCGATGTCCAGTGCCCTTAACCCCACACTAAACCCACTATCTTGAATACCGCTTCCGAGCGGGTACAGCTGCTTTGATGCAATACAAATAAAGCACTATAAAAATAAATCTGATTTGACTTTGACTATATAATTAGATATTACATTTAATTTCGTAGTAAAACGTAGTGTTACACATTTTATTGGTGAAAACTACAGAGTTATGTATTTTGTAAAACTTCTTTTTATCACATAATTAGAAACACCACATTAATTAACGTTATATGTTTGCACTTGCTAAGTGTGTCCCATCGGGATAGAAATACTACGTGCTCACTTGGGATCTTTACAACCACTAGAACACTTGGGCCAAAAACAGGTAATACGTCATTCAAGTGGTCAAGTGCAAAGACCGCAAGTAGGGGTATTTATCTCCTTTAGCACGGAAACGAAAACGTGACAACCTCTTTGTCCTGTGTCAGCCACCATAGTGCTTCGAAAGGGAGGGGGGTTGGAGCGAGCCATTGGTTGCAATTCGCAACCCCACAACTAGATGCCGCTTAATTTCATACACTGGATCTTTAAACTTCGAAAAAACGATTATCAAGTGCTTTTTCTGGTTCTGAAAGATTTAGTTGCAAACAATGGAAAATCATTCAAAATATAGCACACATCTTATATTGATGTTATGTTCAAAATAATTCTTGCAAAATCTTTCTTGAAAATAAAGGCTCCTTAAAGTTTCTTTGTATGGTTCCAAAACAAATCTTTAACATCTACAAAACCTTACACTATTAAATTCTAATAAGGTAAGCCGGAAACATTACTGGCGAGCGCAAGATGGATGGGCCAGCTGGGCCTGATTGAGATAATAGTGGCAAATAAGAAGGGGACGGGCTAATAAAAGATGATATCATGTGAAACCTGATTGGCGGACATTGTGAAAAACAACATGAGATTTCTGTATAAAGGATGGAGTCAGATGTGTGTTTGTATAGCTCAATGGAATAGCTCAAGTTCCAGTTTTAAACCTAACTGAAAACTTACTGTTTGTCCCAATATACACCCATATAAGTCAATGTTTGACTTAACACAAGTTACTCTTTACTGTTGCACTGCAGAACAAAAACATTCCATGATGAGACCTGCTGACCCGTCTGAATAATCTGCTGCTCTGAGGTCGTCTATAAAAGATGAAAAAGCACATCAAAGGCATTCAATTTCTGTCTCACTGCCCTCGGGTTGGGTTGGGTTGAGCTTTGACAGCACGTGTTCGCGTTTTGCACAGATCTAAACTATTATAATATAACTTTGGTCTTGGTTCTAGTTAGTGTCTTTTCAAATGAACAATATGCAACAATACACAATTAAATTGCAATAGAAAAACAACAGTAACTAAGGATTCATAAACCAAAAGTATAATGGCCAACTTTGGAAACTGATGTCTTCACTCTTTATTTAAATATATTATTAAGATGTAATAAAAATGTTGTGTGTGTGTTGCGTGGTTGTGTTTGGTGTATAAACTGAAGTTCAGCTTTGAGAAGAATTTAAGGAGGCTTGGCAAAAAATGACAACAGATGAGCAGCTTGTTGAGTCAAGACCCAGGAGAAGAAAGACTGCTGTCAAAAATGAACGAATCAACAAAATATTAAAAACGGATGAAAATGCAGTCAATGTATGCCTCATTTTCTTATTTTTCATTTTTTCTATAGAAATATATCCAGTATTTGAATAAAACCCATATTCTCAGATATACTGCCACAGAAAAAATAGATCATTCCAAAGTTTCATTTAATCAACATTTCTATGTATTTTGGCCATTCCAGTTGAATTTCAACTAAATCAAACCTCAGGAGTGACATAAAGTCATCCAACAGTAATGTGAAAGACTGACAGCATGACAAGACACATGAAAACTGTCATAAAAATCCAGGTTATCACTTTTTTTTTACTATTTACTTGTAGAATATTACTGTTGTATTGCTTAAAAGTGACTGAAAAAATACAGAGTATATTTTCTGTTATTTTGTTTGGTCAGAAATATTGTCAGAAATTCACAGAATGAAACAAAAATGATAATTTTGCCTAAACACAACTATAAATAGTCAATTCAGGAAAACAGAAAATAACTTTGAAATGGTCTCTTATTTTCCCCGCAGCTGTATGTTTGCTGCTTTGGAAAATAATTTTGTCAAATAAATACCTTAACCAGTGTTTTCTATATAAATATTGTACAAAATGCCCTCTGGACAACATGGTTTTGTCCAGCTGACTGAATATTTCGAGATAACAGCCGGCTGCTTGTACATTATCCCGCTTATTACACGGCTACTTGCCACATGAGAAAAAAACTGGACATGAAATGTGAATTGAAATATTTTATTAGCTCATTTTTACAGAATGCCGACCTTCCGCGAGGAAAAGCTGTTTCATTTAGGTTTTAAGGTAAGAAACGATGTTCAACAGTCACGAACAGGCAATTTGGTTTAATCATTTGTAAATATAATGTCATATATGTTATTAAAAGACATATTTATATTTAATTAGTCCAAAAAAACTGTCAAAATGATTTGCTGCATCCGGGTTACTGTGTTATTAGTTTTGAGAGGTTGTTATCTGGGAATGAGGAACCTGCAAATGTCGCGACTGGCCAATCAGAATCAAGCATTCCAACGAGCCGTGTAATAAATAAAAAGAATCAAACAGGACCTGACAGGAATAAATACTGTACACTGTGAAATTATTTTTGACCGGTCAGAGGAATCTCATAAAAAATCAGTAGCAGCAAGCATTGAGAAAAGTGCCAGAGAGAGAGAGAGGCAAAGCCTCCTTCCATACGTTTTTCCTATATTTAACAATTAATTTAATGATCTGTAGTAAGGTATTTTTTAACAGCATTTGGTGGATGTGTAATGGTTTGGAAAAAGAATCTTCACTATGAACGCCGACCTCTTATAGCAGCTTCCTGTTTTTAGATCCATATTAAATAAGTCAACAGAGAAAAGTCACTTTCCTTAAAGAGAAACAGGATAATAGAGAACATATAAATCAAAGTTTGCTCTGACATTTACAAAGTGCTTTGACAGTTTTCACAAGACAAACGTTTCATTCAAAAGTCACAGTTTCCAAATATTCCAGTGGTTCAACGTCACCTCTGGTTTCCTCGGTTTCACGCTTTATTTGGTCACATTTCCCCTCTTTGGGTCTTTGTATGGGGGCTGCGTCTTTATGTAGCACGAGGATATTATCACTGATAATGTCACTGATTTTACTGTAATCCTCCTGGTCTTGTTTCTCTTTATCGACCTCAACGTAACCTGTGAGTTCAGCCGGAGTGATGCTGACTCTGCTGTCAGTTTCACCTTCACTCGGAGTGTTGGCTGTATTTTGTTCCTGGGCTTTTATCAGCAAGCCGCTACAGTCATGGTAAAGTTGTGGTTGAGTCTCTCCGTGGCCGCTCAGAATCAGAGAATCTTTAACTGTGCAGTCCTGATGGTCACATCCTGGACCAGGACACATTAATCGTGTGGAGTTTACCTCCTCGCTGCTGTTCTGGATGGTCTGCTTGCAGTTTCGAGGAAGCTTTCGTGCAGGATCTGTTTTGTATTCGAGATGTGCTTGGCCATCGAACTCCTCGTCACCGTTTGAGATCACGAAGAACTCCACTTGACGCTCGAGGTTCTGGGCTATCTGGGGATATTCTTGAATGAGAAGACCACTGAAGATCTCCTCAGACTTTCCATTCTGTCAAATTGATCAAATGAGAGGTAACAGTGATTTTCATTGTATACCAGTATTGACCCCAACTGTCATATTAAAGGAATAGGTGTTTTTCTTTCTTCTGCAAAACACTAAAGAAGATATTTTGAAAAATGTTGGTAACCAAAAACTGTTGGTCCCCATTGACTTCTATTGTATGGACAAAAATCCAACGCAAGTCAATGGGGACCGACATTTTTCAAAATATCTTCTTCTGCAGAAGAAAGAAAGTCATAGAGGTTTAAAATGACAAGACAGAATGTTCACTATGAAGGTGAACCGTTCCTTAAATAACTGTGATTATTGATATTCAGTAAATACTACACATATGATAACATTGTAAATAATTCAGGGCCAGTATTGTACTGTATATTGTAATGCCGATTTGAAAAATCTGCTGTACCTTGAGAAGTTTTATATCTAAGCCTTTGATCTTCGGTTGTGGAACTGGTGGCAGCAGAAAACGTTTCACGCTAGAGTAGATGAACGAAGAGAATATCCAACATGTAAATGGCATTTATAGTAACGGTATAGCATGACCTTCAGCTCTTTATTGTGTATAGGGCTTGTGATGAGATAACGTATCAGGCTTACTGTTTCATCTTGGCAGCCAGCACTCCGGCAGTCAGTGAGAAAATAAAGGCGGTTAGAGTCACAGAGAAGATCATGACCGCATTGTCTGAGGTTCCTAAAACAGAGAAAACACAAAACGTTAAGATAGTTGTAATGATTTTGCTTCAAAGACCCACTGACGTGCATTAAAATATGCAGCTTTGTTTAATGCGTTGACGTAATTTCGACTGAAACAGGACGTTAGGGTGAGGAATATTGAGTAGCCCCCCCCCCCCTTTTTAAATAGCTAATAGTGTTAAGTTTAACTCAGACTAAAATCTGAGGAGAAGTGCAGAATGATGTCATTAAAATCTGTATTAACGGATGTGGAAGGCTGTGTTTTGGATCACACTTATAGATGTTAAGGCTAACAAATACTAAAAGCAAAAAAAAATGTTTATGATGTTGCTGGTTTGTATTCATTTGTTCATGCTTTAAACCAAGCTTTACTTTTATGATCCGTCAAGGAAAAGATTCTGTTTTTTTACTCTTCTTTAGCCTGGTCATTGTTACATAAGGCAAAACGCTCAGTAACGTAACACAATGAGGTAAGGTGTGAAGGATTGAATAGCTGATGCTGGTTTTATCTTACTGTCTGGGATCTGGATGAATGCGAAAGAGCTCCATTCACTCCACTGGCCCTGGTCGAGTTTACAGCGCACCTGTATGAGGTAAGATGCACCTGGCTGAGGACTGTAGATGCTGAACTCCAGCTGTTTTCCAGCACTATATGACTACAATCACAGAACACAGAAAAACAAGTTGTTTATCTCAAGATTTGTTCTTATAGTGAAACAAAACTGTTTTTCACAAAAAACGTTATCAAACTTTAAAACGCAACACTTGGTTCTTTGATTCTGGGTTTTTAACAGACCCAGCGATCCCAGTGTAAAAAGCTATTCTTGGACACACTTTACAGTAATTATTATTAAAGCGATAGTTCACCCCAAAATGAAATTTTTCATCAATCCAATCCAAACCTGTACGACGTTCTCCTGGAGAACACAAAATATGATATTTTGAAGAATGTTGGTGATCAAATTACACTGAATAACAGTACACTGGCTCCCACTGACATTTCTCAAAATTTCTTCTTTTGTGTTCCACAGAGGAAAGACAGTCATACAGATTTTGAATGACATGAGGGTGAATAAATGACAGAATTTTTAGGTGAACTATTTCTTTAATAATAATAATATGATATTAATGTAAAACTATAACAGATTAAACATAAACATACATTTATAGAATATTTTTATATATTTCAAAATCTGTTATATTTTTTCACATCCTCCTGGCAGCACTAGTGTCTGTGTATCACAACAAATTACATTAAAACTGTATTCATTTTTCAATATCATAATTTCAGTCTCACCTCCCAGCTGTTGCTGTTCTCCGTGCTATTCTCCAGTTTTATACGAATTTCATATTTTATTGTCACCCATCCTGAGCGTGTGTCTGCATCACGGGGGGGTTCCCACCGCACCAGGATGTAAACGTTGTTCTCGGCCTGAATTAAAGACACGGTGACATTCTCTGGAGGGTGAGGCTGAACTGTGAGGAAGCAGATAAATGATATCAAATCAATGACAAAACTGAACAGGCGTAATGTTCCAGAATAAGCAACTGATGGGCTAATTTATATATTTTCCATGTATGACTGAGACTATTACAAAACAGTCCAGCTTCTTATTTATATAGACTAGGGTTCATCTAAACTCACATATGAGCATCGAATATAAACTCAGATCATGCCAAGACTTTTCCTCTTTGTTTCCTGGACACAACGCCTTCATATGCCATACACAAGCACGTTCAGGTGACCCCAGAGGAATATTCAATACGTGGCTAGAGTTTTCCAGTATGCAAGACTCAAACCTGTTCATCCTCATTTTATTAAACCACTCCCGGCCGAAGCAGCATCTGGTTCGCCTCGCTCAGTAGTTTTCCATTCGACTCTTATTCGTGTGTATCGTTTAAGAACCAAGCAGGCACAGATTTATAGCACGCCCAGAACTAGACAAATTCACTAAAATACGAATTTGTAAAAATCAAGTACTGTTATAGTTCGACCAACCATGCTGTTTAAAACTGTACAATGTTTTAAAAAGTAGACTCTCATAAAGGAAATGACCCTGATCTTGCGTGTGCCCTTACGCAGCAGCAGGTAAGTTTGTTATATGCTACATTTAGCAACGGCCCACTGGTCTGTGGCTTCCAACTTAAGTGTTGTCAAAACCGCCTCGAAATTGGCCTCTGTGGTAAAACATTAATGCCCACTCATGCGCAGGTAGGTAGTATACACTTTGGGTAAATGCATATAAAAATATAAGCATTTCGGATGCACTTTCATATGCAAATGAAATAAACAAACTCACCTATATCCATAACATCTACTTCCACAGAGTCAGAATAGGTTTTCCCCAGTGCGTTGGACGCCACCACTGTGATGTTGTATATGATCCAAATCAACGTGTGCCGCTTATCGAAATAGCAGGAGTTGTTCCCTGCTGAATGATAATCTGGACATTCAAAGACTTCCGCAGAGCTGAAACAAATTAAACAGAGATTAAAAAAAATATTTTTTACATTTATTTATTTAGTCTTTATGTATTAATAATTTGCTCATAAAACAAACAAACAAATAGTATTTTAATATTAAGTAAAATATAATTTAACCCATGCATGGTATTTATTGGAATTCATGTCATTGGTTAATCTACCAAAGTTCACTTGTCTACTGGACCCACCACAACATTAAAGCGGCCCTAACACACGAGGTTTCTGCCAATCTCATATTAATCTTAAGTACCTATAGAGTAGTATTGCGTACTTCGTATCTTCGAAGAGTATTTAGTTTGATCACATTCATAAGAGATAGATACAGCTGTACGATTATTTCCGAAAGCATACGGCGTGTGCGGGGGGAGGGTTAGGCTGAACTAAAGCACGTGCGCACCCATTGCCAACAAAACACAGACATCAGTTTCACTCACCGCATGCGGTTCATGTCCGCCATCTTTTAGCGCTGGGACGGCTCCATATATCAGTTTCAAACGATCTCCAAATCCAGCATTAATATCCACCGTTTATATAACATTCATCACCCAAATGCAGTGAACAAACAAACACCTGAACTTCGCGAACGTATGCTCTCTCTCTCTCTCTCCTGCACACAAGTGAAAGTGATGTCTGCGCATGCTCCTTCTCCTGCTCTCCTCGCTGCCGCGTGGGCGTGCCGCGTGCTTTTCCGAGAGAATTGTCCAATAAGGGACTAAGAAAAATGGTTACGAAACAGTTTTACATGTTCGAAAAAAAACTTTCCGAAACCTGTACGATCGCTGGGGTAGTGTTTCGAGCACAGAAATACTACGTAATACGCCCAACTCGTTTTTTGACACGTTGACCATGTTAAGCATGAGAAGACAGCACGTTTAACATTGTAAAGAAATCAGAATGCATGACACACCGTTGCAGCACCACTTTAAACAAATTGAAGATATACATTTTTTTTACATTTATTTATTTAGTCTCTATGTATTAATATTTAATACAAATACACACTATATCCTCATTGTTTGCTCGTAAAACAAACAAATAAACAAATAGTATTTTAATATTAAGTAAAATAATATATAACCCATGCATGGTATTTATTGGAATTCATGTCATTTGTTAATCTGCCAATGTTCACTTGTCTAGTGTACCTGTAGTGGAGCTGTTAATATATTGTTGTTTATCCAGTCCTCTAGAGGGCGTTAGTTTCTATAGTTGTAGTAGTAGTTTAGCTACTAGGTGGCAAGAGAAGAATAAGTGCTTCTAAAATGGCAATAAGAACATGGTGGGGTGTTTCTCTCCCTCTAAAGCCATTCCAATAGTTTGAAGCCCTTTTGAGTGGCAATATGAGTAATTTTCTGAGTTTAATAGTAATATTAGACATGATATATCTGATTATTGAAGTAAGTTAGAATGTGTTAATGGATGCTAATTTGTGTTAACGTGTTACAGCATAGTAAAGTCAAAGGTAAAGTTCATCCTGTACAACTACTAACAGTTAAGCGTTAACCCCTTCATGCACTTTCTAGAAACAGTAATACAATTTATTTTATATTGACTTTGATTTCTAGTCATTAAATACTTTTTTGTATTTGCATCTTTTTAGTTACACACTTTTTTGCATTAAATCCTGGTCAAATACAACAACTGCCTGTTCCTTGGAAGAAGTGATGCAAGAGAGAGTTTAGCTGGCTGTGAATCTCAATATAGGACACGGGGTCACATTGGGTGCAACAGTACAGTACCCACAACATTATTTGGTTTTTAAAATAAAAAAACATCCATAAGAATTCATGTAAAAAAAAACAGGTGATTCATTCATCAAAACTACAGTATACGGTTTATATTTGTCATTTACATCTGTTGGATCACATTTATGAAAAAGGTGCTTTTCGTATTTTTATCAAATCTATGATCTGGAAAAAAACATATTTATCTTATAATAATATTTATAAGGTAACATAAAAAAAATTAATAGCGTCCTTGTTTTTAGTATACACTGAAAACTGGTCCCACAAACCTGAAAAAGGTCAAATTAAATCATTCTTTAAAGGTGTATATAAACATGTAACTATTATGAAGCCATGTTTGGTCTAGAGCAAATATCTTATAATAGCAAATATAAGGGCAAACAAAAAATGCACGTTTGAAACACGCCCCTCACCTCTCCTTTCTGTAATACAGATGATGGCTGGTGGGCAATCTACCTGAAGATCCCGTCTCCCACCAGCAGGTGAAGGTTTCTTTCTCAGGGGACCGACATCTCGTAAGTCTGGGCCTCCCAGGTGGATAATGACCTGGAGACACATTTCCAGAACATAACTATGACATTTATGTTTGTTTGTACATCAGCATATTACTGTAGATTCCTCACTTACACACGATATATGACATCCAAGACAGAAGCCACACCAGAGTCAATGCCCGCACACACTCCGCATCTCTTCGCATTTTTCCTGCACGAAAAACAGCAGTCTGCAAGTCAACAAGCTGTCTACCCGAGAGCGTTACGCACCACCTGTGGAGATTGTTTGTACTTCAAACATGAATCTACACATGCAAAACAAGCACTTAGCATGGGTAAACAGCTTCAGTCTTCATAACAGCAGAATAAAATTGAAAGGTCAGCTATGTGGACAACTACATAGACTGCAACTGTGAGGAATTACCTGTATGCCAAGAAATACAGAAATACAGTTCTTATCTGATTTCAGAAATGATGGCCATAGTGGCATATTTATATCAGTAATCTGTGAAGTGTGTACAGTACGAAACCGAAAAAGACAATTGGTTGTTGTAAGATTTTAATGAAGACTGAAGCTCATAGTAGCATTTAATACAGGTGACACAGATCCATTTAACAATGAAGTTATCAATTCAACATTGAATGTATTAAATGTATAAGTGTGGGGATTGTAAAGTAAGTGATGAACCAGGTGTAGCAGACATAGGTACAGAATGGAAAGTTTTACTACCTTGGAAGAGTGTAAATCCAATAAAGTGGCCCTCGCAAAGACAAAAATATGATTACATAAAATAAAAAAAAACGTTGTGCTTTGTGAAAATTGCATCCGTGTTCTACAAGCAACATTTGCATAGTTTCGTTCTTATTGGTATGCCTTCAGCTTTATTTACAACCAAACAAACAAGTCATTAAAATGCCAAGGACCGAGTGGAAAATTAACTGAGGTTAACTCGGTGATCTTAGTATGAATCACGGAGCTTTTGTTCGTGGTCACCGCAGTCACTTTTATTCAATGAGCCACATCAAATGCTCTTTTTGACAAGGAAGCGGGTTAAAGTCCAGGTTTAAATGACTTCAACACATTTGACATTAACTTTCCATTTAGGAGCATGTCCAAAAAATAATCATTCAGTCTTAAAGGATTTAAATGCATTATTGCAGGTGTAAAAAGCCAACCAATACGTAGTAAGTATTTTACATAACATTCAATCATGTGAAATGCAGATAATGCTTTGGTTGCTTTAGGAAAGTCATAACAAGTTGTTTATACAACGCAGTTGCTATACTCTCCACCCACCCGTAAATCCAACCCACACGAAAACAATAGATGGAACTGTGGCCAGTAACCACCTGGGATCGAATGAATAAATATAGTCCAATGGGAGTCTTTGCAGCAACCATTTCTAAAAAAGGACATTTTAATTGTTCATCTGATGTGCAGAACGTGGTTAGGGGAACACCAAACTTGAATAAAAAGTAAATAAAATCCAGTTTCTTTTGGAAAGGGACTCGTTTTTTTTTACATAGCATTCCCATTGATAATGATGTGATATCCGACAGGTCAGACAGACAACCTATGATTCCAGGTCGCCCAAGAAGACCAATGACAAAATGTGGAGAAAGAGGTTACGTCATGAAGGCTATGGATCAATACCTCTGACCTTCCATCCTTCAACGTCTATAACCTTCTTTTAATAGTTTAACACAAATTATAGATACAATACGTATGTAATAATTACAGCAAAATATTTGTATTAGAAAAATTGAAAACATTACGTGTAGTAAATCATGTGTATTTATACAGTACAGAATCAGGTTTTTAAATTACCTGTATGCACATATACAATACATAAGGTTTATCAACTGTGGGATTTTGGCAAAACAATACATAACACTTTTACAACATAATTTCGTATAATGTTAATTTAGACATATACACTTGTATATGTTGCACTGTTTAAACATGCATTAAAGCATTAAAAATTAATGCAATAATACAATTCTAAATTAATATCAACCAGGATTACAAATGCTGTAAAACATTGTGTTTGTTGACATTTAGTGAAACTTAATACATTAATTATTCTTAATGTAAAGATCCCTATTGTAATTTGTTATAAAACACTGTAATACGATGAATCGAAGGAGACTCACCTGGATATGCCAGCCAACCTGCGAGCAAGATTACGTCTGTGATTCTCCCATAGTCCACACCACACTATCGTGCTACATTTTGGTCCGTTCTGCGGTCAAAACTCCTATTTTTTCCCCGACCGATGTCAAGGGACGGAGATCCCCAAAACACACGCATTATGAGTGAGACGACTAAATGCAAAGCCAACCTGTTGACACTGCGCAGTGCGCACAATCTCCAGTTACACACGCACACACACACCGTAGGGAGATGTATGGGGCGTGGCAAACCGAGTATGAAGTGCCAGACAAGTTTTACCTGACAGTAAATGACACCGTGCTACAAGCATGTATCTATTTGTTTATTTGGAAGGAGGGACAAAAAATAAATTACTATGAGGGGAATAACATGGTTAGGAAACGTATTTATGTTAGATTTACATTCACAAATGCAAGTGATCTGACAGGAAATACAACATTTTTCAGTTTAAAATGTATTGAAGCTTTTAAGTCGAGCTTTTAATCTTTTTATTCCTATTTTTTGGTTGCTTTTCATTAGTGTAGTTATAACGCTTGCTATTATCGTGACTAAAATACAAATTTTCTGTAAACAGCATGGTGCGAACGCAACTGACAGTGCAGTGATGCGCATAGTCGAACCAGTTTTTAAATCGTTAAACTATTACCCCTTGTCACTGTTATTTCTTAACTTCATATGTTTTGTGTGAACAGTATGGGAATAAGGAGAGGAATATTTAAAAGTGTTTGCAAAAACGTTTTCATTTTTAATACACTGTTAATGTGCGCTGCGCAGACAGATCGACAAATGACATAGAGTACCGCGAGAGCGATTTAACAGAATGCCTAGTAGCGCGCTCTCGCGATACAAATGTCATACGACGATCAGTCTGCGCAGCCAGCTGCACAGCCGCATGAAGTTGATTTCCTTTACGTGCTCACGCATCAGGAAACGTACTCACGCTACTGCCGGAAGTAGATTAATCTCGGCGCCAAATTTCAGTTGTGTTTTCCGCTTGTCACTTGTGTGTACATGTCAATTTTTATCACGGAGAGTTTCTGTCATTTTGGTGTCACCGACGCCAAATTATCGCCCGTCGAGGATGTGGAATAATGTTGAACTTTTGCCAAATGAAGACACGAACACAGTCCGTCTGTACAGCGATGCTGAACAAGAGTCTGCAAATGCTCTCTATCAAGTGGACACCCTTGTAAAAATCTCATCCTCTGAAAAGGTAAACAAATAAAGTACAACTAAAGAGAAAAGGCACGCCGTGGCTCTTTTCGCAGTTTGTGTTTGACTTGAAAAACTGTTTGTTGCTAACTGCACTGACATTAATGTACCATGATTTTACATTATTTTATTTTGGACATGTAACGTTAACGTTATATCAAGGCAGTACTACCATGGTGCTACCACGTAACGGTCGTACACTAATGTTGAATGTTTCGGTAAGTTACCGTGTTCACTATACGACAGTAGCACGATATTTTTGAACAACATGAACACTGATTTTGAATTTGAACATCAAATAAGATTTATTTGCAAAACAATTTCGATTTTCAGTACCATTTTCTTCTTGGACACACAACATTCAAGGATTGATTGAACCTCCTTTATGTAAGATAATAAAAATTGGCACAAAAAAAACATTTTGACATAAAATTAAAATTAAGAAACATATTAGGAAAGCTAAATTCCGACAGAGAATTTCCTAAAGTAGTAAAAATGACAAAATAATGTCACACAATAATGTGTTCAGCTCAAATGACAGGATTAAACAGATGTCATATCATTTTTTATTTTTTTTATTACGCGGCTCGTTGGAATGCTTGATTCTGATTGGCCAGTCGCGACATTTGCAGGTTCGTTATTATTCCCAGATAACAAAGACAGTTTTTTTTACCAATTAAATATAAATATATCTTTTAATAACATATATGGCATTATATTTACAAATGATTAAACCTAATTGCCTGTTCGTGACATTTGAAAATCGTTTCTTACCTTAACACCGAAAGTAAACTTTTTAGAAAGTAATCTTTTCCTCACGGAAGGTTTGCATTCGGTAAAAATTAGCTAAAAAATATTTCAAATTCACATTTCATGTCCAGTTTTTTTCTCATGTGGCAAGTAGCCGTGTAATAAGCCCCGACAGTGTGATCAGCAGTGTTGGGTGTAACTAGTTACTAAGTAATTAGTTACTGTAATTTAATTACTTTTCCCTTGAAAAAGTAAAGTAAGGGATTACTCTTATTTTTTCTGTAATTTAATTACAGTTACTTCTGATGTAATTAAACTAAATACTTTGTGTAATATATGTGTGTGCAGAAGAGGAATTGACATCAAAATTCAAAGTAAAATCCGTGCTTTAATGTATAATTCTCACATTTGTAATTAATAATAATACTTATGTAGTTTTATATTATTTATTTGAATGAATTAAAAGAGCCGTTTCATGCCTATCTTTGAATCACTTAACTAATCAAGGTTGATGTAGGATATAGAAAGTAATTAGTAATAAGTAATTAAATACTTTTTGAAGAGAGTAACTTGTACAGTAATTTAATTACATTATCGAATATGTAATTAGTAACTAGTAATTAATTACTTTTTCAGAGTAACTTACCCAACACTGGTGATAAGGACCCTTCGCGTCGGGTCCTGATCACACTGTCGGGGCTTATTTCGCGATAACAACCGGCTGCTTGTACATTATCCCTTACTTATATCACACTGTAGACCATTTAGCAATTTTTGCAATGTAAACAACACTGGTCAAGGAACACTTCCTGTTTATTTTTTATTTCATATAGGCTATACGATTAAGTCTTATTTAATAGATTAAATTAAAGATTATTTATCTCTTGCCACTATACATCATACACCCACACAATATTACTTTTTGTCTAAGTGTTTTAAAGCATGTTTTTATTTTTGCACGCAATCAATAATAATGCCGTTGTAAATTTCACATCCAAATGTTCTTAGATGAATGGTTTAGTTTAAATGTGTGGTGGTATGTATTTAATATTTGCATCGTGTTATCTCGTTTATTTTCCACATCGTTGCCTGAAAGTATTAAAGGTTAATAAAAGCATCGTAACAATAGCTACACTCTCTTTCTGTCTCGCAGGTGTTGTCTAATCCGAAGGTTTATGCCTCCAGTAATCCAAACTGCAGCATTGTTGTGGCAGACACGGCTGTGTTTCTCTTTGATCCTAGTTTTCAAACTGTTCTCATCCATCTGTGTTTTGGTAACACAAACTCTACATTCACAATTCACGTTATCATTAAACATAAAGAAAACCAGTATCTCATGTTGTTATCTTCCAAAACGTTTCTTGTATTCAGACACTTTGGTCGATGCAGTTACCGTTTGTCCCCAAGGACAGTTTCTGCTGATCGGAGAGAGAAATGGAAGACTGCACATCGTCTATGTCCCTCTGAAAAAGACTGTGCTGACCAAAGTAAGCACACATTTAATATAAATGGAATAATGGCTTATTTTGCTCCAATAACAAAGAACCTTGTTGTGTTGGGGAATTTTTGTTCAGACCCTCCAACAACAAAACTCTTCTGATGGTGATGAGACAACCTTCAAAAGCCTTATACTACATGTGACACCAAGTTCTGCTGGTGAGAGTGGAGAAATAAATCATTTTAAGCAGACAAATATGGTACACAGAGTGGTATTGTGATTATTAAAATCCTTTATTTATTGTTTTAGGATTGTATGATCTCTACCTTGTTGTTCACGATGGTTTCCTACACATATCCAATCTTGCTTTGGGAAAGATTCAAAAAGGTTTGAGTGAAATCCCAAATCAATTCTTTGAACTTGTATGTATATATTGTATTTTAAATGAAAATGATAAGAGTTGTGTTTGTCTTGTTTAGCAATTGAAGACATGAATCTGGGGGCATTAAATGAGGTTGGTTTTCAATTTGATCAAATTTCTCCAGATGGAGATTTCCAAATGTTCTTTCATCATAGCTGGTCATCATTTGCACGGTTGTCTCAGTAATCTTACCCATTGATTTTAGATCCAAGCTCACATAGCCATCAACTTCTACTCAACTAAAGAGATTCATGAAGATGGCTGCATCTCAGCAGGTCTGGTCTGCTTTGGAAGCACAGTTCACCTTCTGATCGGGGTAAGAATTGGTGGGGAAAAGAAAACAAACCTAACTTTTTTTAGGCCTGATGTTTACTGAATTGTTCAGATGTGCCATTACAAATGTTCTAAATGATTCTTTATGACAGGCTGATGGTTCAAGTGTTCTTTCACATTGGAGCATGAGTCATGGCCAGACATCACTGACTCTCACAAATCACCTGGATTCTGCTTTAATGTCAGGTGCTACATGTATTTTTACTATTTACGTTAAATAAATATATATGTTATCATCAGTGTAATTAACATTTCTCATTTTCTGTCTGTCGTTTTTCTCAAGGGGTGAAGAAGATTCATGTTGTAGATAATTTGATTTATGTTCTAAACAAAGAGGTACGAGCTTTAAAGATGGAAAACTGAGCATACAAATAATAAGGCTGTCAAACGATTAACAGCGATCCAGAATAAAATGTTGTGTTTACATAATATACTGTATGTCTGTGTACTGTGCATATTTTTTTTATTTTTATTAATAAATATGTGTATACTATATAATTTAAATTACTGGTAAAAATATAAATAAATACATGTAAATATTTCCTAAATATGTATACATGTATGTGTATGTATATGTGTTTATAAATACATAATGAATATGCACAGTACAGAGACACATATTATGTAAACACAAACTTTTATTCTGGATGTGATTAATCGTTTGATAGCCCTAACAAATACAAAAGCTGCTGTTTATAAACATTCATTTTTTATTAGTGTGTTACATGTCCTGCAGTGTGAAATTCCATACTCAATCCAAAATGTGTTTTTATTTCAGGTCTTTGTGTATACATTGTCAAAATTTGTGTTTATTGTTAAACAAGAGTGATTTTTTCTAAGACGATGTGGATTGTGCACAGCATCATATCTGTTTGTTTCATGTGAAGGGTATGCTCAGTTTATTGGACTTGCACTCGTTCATTGTGATGTGTTGTTGGCCGGATCAATACATTGTGGATCTTCTGCTTACATCAGACAGAAACTCCAAATCTTTTACAACGCAAGTATTTCATTCCTTGACAAAAACATTAAGCATTTTTTGTTATTAATTTACGTATTGTTAAAGGCAGTTTTTTTGTGGTTAAACAGGCAAAATGACACCCTTAAAATTCTGACTCTGGTGGTTGAAGAACACAAGGTGTGTATTTTATGTTTAATGTAGATTGTTGCATTGGGAGAATTGATTGTCACCTGAAGACTATTAGTACATAAAACATTCCAAACTGGATTTGACAAAAAGTATCTAACAAGCATCTTTAAGTGAATCCATATTACGCTAGCACTGGGTGAAGAACATATGCATAATGTGTTTACCCAATACCATAATTCATCATTTATGTTATTGACCTGTTGTCATTTGTATCCGTGTTCAGCCTTATTCTAGGAAGCTTGTGGTTCAGTCCTTGCCCTCTATGGAGATTTTCTACTCACTGAAAGTTTCTGCTGAGTCTTGGTTGATCCAGAAGGGGATCAGTATGGTAATTCTGGAACATTTATTGTGATTTTTAATATCAGTATTTTCTTTTGGTGCATTCATTGGGGAAAATATACGGCTAAAAACTTGTATACTTTGTATAATAAAAGGCCTATGTGTACTATAACAGCAATTTGTGTGGATGACAATACTTTACTAGTCTAATCTTTATAAAAACAATTCAATATTTCAAAAAAAAGAGAGAGGGAAAGTATAGCCAGAAGTCATAAAAAAGTTATGATGTAAAACTATTAAAGTTCAATTATAAATTAAACTCTTTTGCGTAGGACACAATGTATTTGCTGGAAAGGATTTTGCCTGACACAAAGAGGTGACTGACAGACATATTTATGATTCTTTGTAAATCATAATTTTGTACATTTTTAGATTGAATGATTTTTGTGTTTTGAAGCAGACATGGAGATCCGGTCTCTACTATTGTGATAAGATGCTTTACAGAAGCTTTACCAGAGAACAGGTACACTGAGCGGAATAAGTCATTGTTTATGAGTAACAATTAGGGCCTGTTAAACGCATCCAGAATAAACGTTTTTGTTTACATAAAATATGTCTGTGTACTGTTTGTCCATATTTATTTTGTATTTAGAAACACATACATGTATTTATATAAGAAAAATAAAATATAAAAATCAATAAATGTTTAAATATAATATAAATTAAATATATATATATATATATGCATGCATGCATGCCTATATTTCCTAAATGTATACATATTAAATACATGTATGTGTTTACGAATACAAAATAATTATGCACAGTACACAGACATATATTATGTAAACACAAACTTTTATTCTGGGTGCGATTAAAGGCGATTAATCGTCTAACAGCCCATATGACATGTATAAATATTTCTCTCTTTCTTTAGACTGAGTAGACTTCTTTACAAGCACAAGTTTGAAGAAGCAGAGAAATTTGCGAAAGCATTTGAACTTGACGTTGAGGTAAGACAACGAAAAAGAGGCCATATAAGACACCTGATGACATATGTGTGGTATTATGATGAGGTGTCTCGTTTCTGTCAGCTCGTGTATAAAGTGAAGATGAATGTTGTGCTGGAAAAACTCATTTTAGCGTCAGGCAGCGATTTAAGCCATGAGTGGGCCGAGCTCATTGAAGAGGCTAAAACCAACCTGATGAAGATTATGGTAATGCTGAAACCATATGACTTCTCCATGGGCTCATTTTGGCTTTTAATGATGTTAAGTTTTCACGTATTTCTTACAGGACGAGCAGTTTGTGGTGCAGTACTGCCTCACTGCTTCCTGGCCAACAATTAGCATAGCTGAAGAGATGTTGAATTATGTCTCCAATCGCTTCCCATGCTCCCAGGTCCAGATCGCCATGGCAAAACTTGCCACCTTCTCCAGCATGTATGGACCCAACAGCTTTGAGTATGTACCTCATATATCATTGCAAGCTGAACATTGTTATTGTATTTTAGTTAATACAAGTAATTGTATTATCTGTATTCCAGTGAATCTTTTTTTGTGCGCAGGGGAGTGTCATGGATTGAGTTTTTGAACAGCAACGATTATCTGAAAGACATCCTTAATCTTCTGAGGGATGGAAATCTTAGCGGAGCGCAGTACTTATGGCTACGACATGAGGTGAAACTTTTATTACAATTCATGCCATTGGTTGTTTGTTTGTCTTGCCTGTTTTCAAAATACATTTATATGATAATCACATACTGTTCCCAGGTGGCAAATATGCGTCATGTCTTTGATGGTTTAATAAAGATTTTATTCCTCGAATCTTCCATTTTATGAATGTAGTTATGCTTCCAAGCCATGTGAACTGGAGGCCGATCAAACAAGAGATCTCTGCTTGATGCCCCATGAATTAGAAACTTTTAAGCTTATGTTTTTAACACAAAATGTGGGAGTGCTGTATGCCGCATCATATGTGTTTTAAAGGAGTAGTTCAGCTTCAAAATGAAAATTCTGTCATCGTTTACATGCTCTCTTGTCATTTCAAACCTGTATGACTTTCTTTCTTCTGCAGAACACAAGAGAAGATATTTTGAAAAATGTTGGTAACAGAACAGCACAGCCCCCCATTCACTTCTATTGTAACCAAAGCAAGTGATTAGGGGGCTGTTAACAACATTCTTCAAAATATCTTCTTTTGTGTTCTCTGGAAGAAAGAAAGTCATACAGGTTTGAAATGGCAAGAGGGCGTGAAAACCAGTGGTTCTCAAACTTTTTCATTGTAAGGCCCCCTTTGTGTAGGGTGCATCACGTTGTGGTCCCCCAAATAAGTACTTATAATCCTATACTTGAACCAAAAACATATTCAGTTTTACAATGTTGGAACATCAATTCTTTTGGTTGGTGGTCTTATTTTTCTGATGTTTGTTGCATAAAATGTATGATAAATTTCTATATTTCATAAAATGCCACAAAATCTGTGGCCCCCTGGATCAATCTTGGGGCCCCCCCAAGGGGCCAAGGCCCCCAGTTTGAGAACTACTGGTGTAAACGATGACAGAATGTTCATTTTGAAGGTGAACTACATTAAATGGCAAAGCCGTTCAAACTTTTCTACTGTCTTGTCATCATACTGCTAAATCCTATTCAATTTTTAGTACTTTTTGATGAAGTGTTGTATGTATTAAGTCACTTTTGAGACTTAATTGTTAATATAAGTTAAGTGGTTGTTTTCTCTCGCAGGGAGAGTTTGCCAGTGATTTCGATGAGACCTCTCTGAATGCTCTGTTGGGCTCAATGCCATCGGACGTCCCATCACACGACCTCAGTCTGTGGTTTAAGGGTGTGGTCGTCCCATTCGTGAGGAGAGTTTTGCCCACAGGACAGGTTTGAGGCTTTTCAGAACACAAATATACAGTAGATATTGTTTGTATTGAAGACATTAGTTTTGTGACTTTAATTCACAGCACCAGCACATTTTTATACATCTCAGTTTGTATTTTTTATCAACATAGAAAATTCTTGCTAGATGGTTGGAGCAGCGTGCCAGGAATCTAGAGTTAACAGAAAAGGTATGAATCCTTATTACCTGTTTCTCCATTCCCTACAAAACACCCACATTGTGCCAAAACCAGCAAGCTATTGGTTTGACTGAAGAATATATTTTTCAGTAAGATTTTACTTATTTTCTCAGAATGACTGGCCTCATAATGGCCTCGCTTTGGCTGAACTGGGCTTACCTTCCCTGTGGAGCTCCATGGGTTTGGTAAATATCAAGTTTGCCCCCATTTCACACGTGTTGGTGACTTTTGATATTCTGTGTGTTAATTCGACTTATATCAGCCTGCATTTCTCTTTAAATGTGAATGACAGGTTGATAAATGTGGGACAGAAGACGTGCAAAATCTTCAGGCACTGGTGACAAATCTCCGTCAGCTATGTGACCTCTACACCAAATATAACTGCCATCTTTCACTGTCTGACTATGAGAGGGTGAGTACAAACATTTACACACGTTAGTCAAAGAGTATCGCAGAGATGGAGATTTTTTGTATGCAAGACCCAGAAGCGAGTTAGCATTTTAGCACTTCCGGTTCCAGCGCCCCAAAGTTTTTTTGAGTGGGGTTTTTGGTCAAATGCCTCATATAAGGTGTGTGGTTAACAAAAGCTCTAAATGTTTTCACTTTTTATTCTATGACATAAAACATACAAACCCGCTCGTGATTTTTAAAGCTTTATCGTGTCTTAAAAACTGCATTTGCTAACATGTTGCTAAAGACGATTACGTCCTTTGGCGGGGACATTAAACGTCATCAAACATAAAAATCTCACTAATAATGCAACATGGACACAAATCTCTAAAAACGCTGATGAATATTCATTAACTGAGTAATTACTTATACCAGGGAACACGTGTTTAATAAAATTTGAAAAAGTTGTCGGTGACATTGATATCGAGTGACTGTAGTGTAGTCTGTTTATAGCCTCATGTTAGCTTTTTACTTCTACTTTTTACTACATCTATTGTATTTATGCTTCAAAAATAGCAAATAATGTGTTAATCTGTAAAAATTTTCTTGATAGACAAAACATATAAGTATCATAAACTTTTGTTAAACACAGATCTTACTTTTTGCGATCTTCCAAAATTCTATGGGAAAAATGCATAGGCTTTCGGTCGAGGGAACCTTCCGGGTTGGCCTACAAACAACATCTCTGCGTTACTCTTTAGCTAGACAGATACACAAATCTAACCTATTTATTTTAATGCTGAACACCATAAGGAAAACTTTTCACAACACAATTGTGAAGTGATTTGTGTTTTTGTTTGTAGGGAAGCACACGCAGTATGGCCTTTCTGATGCTGGATAAGGTTCAGGCTCCAGAACTCATTCCTGCTGTGATCAAGAGCAGCGTTCGGCCCTACGCTCTGGAGAACAGACTGGACCTGGATCAGACCCTCCTGCACTACATCAAGGTCTCGCATGTTTTCCTCTGCTTTGTTTAGCCTCAGCAGTTTATTCTTTGATTTTGAATGTATTGGTCAAAATCCAGCTGTTGTTTACTTACCTTCATGATGTTTCTATGTATTCATTATTCATGTTTTAGAATTAGAATTTTAAAGTTTTACTTAATTAATATTGCATATAGGAATTTATAGTCTGTTTAATATTTGACCTGTATTTCTCTTTCCTTTATCTTAAATGTGTGCTTTCACTGTGTGTGTGTGCGTGTGTGTCTGTGTGTGTGCGTGCTTTTGTGTGCGTGTGCGTGTGTGTGCTTGTATACATGGTTTATGAGGACACAAATCTGTGTAATGACATGTGTATAACAACGTAAACATGGTTTGTGTGTGTGTGTGTGTGTGTGTGCGCGTGCGTTCGTTCCTGCATGCGTGCGTGTGGGTATGTGTCTGTCTTCTGTGTTTTCACCTTTTCTTGTTTTTACAGTTATAACTTTAATTGTTTTTAGTCAATATGTCTCATGTACAGCTGCTTTGTAACAATGAAAATTGTAAAAAAGCGCTATTTAAATAAAGTTGAGTTTGTATGTTTTTTTGTGTGTGTCTATCCTGCAGGATTTGCTGGAGTGCTGTAGCTCTCAGATCACTTCTCTCTTCACTGAATGGGAGGCAAAAGCCGTCTCGGTGTTGAACTGCATGACGGACACCAATGTGAGATCCGTTCATACATACATGGATTACCATGAAATTACCAAAACGTCTTTTTTGTTAAATGCACAAATGTGCTGTTTAGCGTTCCTTCTTACCAAAAACACTGGTAAAGTCTGTTATGTCATTCTGCAGAAGTTCCTCCAAATGGCAGCCGCCTTTGGTGTTTTGTTTGAAAACATGGCGGGGTATGACTTTGTATCCCAATGTTTACATTAATGACCTTTTGTATTTAAACTGAACTCAAAGACTTCAAACTGACCTACTGAACTTTTCTTTGACTTCCGTTAACACCCGTGTCATCCACATCACTGTTACGATTGGCTTAAAGCGATTCATACATTAGCACGTTGTGAAGTTTTTTGATTTATTGTGAATTTACTTTTGTAACAATATTTGTTTCACGTTTTAATTTGTTTATGTCTTTGCATACCAGAGAATATTTAATTGGGGGAAACTTCAACAAGCTCAACAAGTGAAAGTTTGTTGTTCACCATTTTTCAGAAGGTGATGGATGCTGTGATTGAGATCATGTATAAGGCGGTGGTGCCTTGGAGCGACACCATCGAGGAACTCGTTCAACAGCACTTGGAGAAGGAGCATCCAAAGTAAGACCTTCAGGCGACATGCAAATATTTATAAACACAACAAAACTCTTTACAGTTGCATGATTTGATTCTGGATGTAAGAGGAACACAATACAGATGTAATTTATAAACTATATTCAGACAGGAGCTGCTGCGAGAGGGTTATAGACTGATGGAAATAAAGAAGCTTCTCAGATGCTATGGCATCCGCAGCTTAGCCCTGTCCAACTCTCGTGAGATCATGGTGAGTTTGAGTCATTCTGTACGGTTTTGACTGCAGGTCTTTGTGTCAACTGTTGTGATAGCTGACATCAGTGTTGTTTGTTTCGGCTAGATGCTTGTGAGGCATATTCTGAAGCAGGATCTGCCCAGCTCCCTCCAGGACTCTCTGAAGTTAGCAGAAGCCTACAAACTTCACCAGGCCAAGATCTATCATCTTCACTGTATTCAGCTTATACAGCATAACAAGGTAAACTCAGAAACACTGAACTGAATTTACCTGCATGAGGTATTTCTTTCTGAAGATATGACAGTAGTGAAATTCATTAGATTTTCTTTCTGAAAAATTCTGAAAAATGTGTACAGTGAAATAAAGAATAGGTCAGCTTGACAAAATGTTAGATAACACTTTATGGGATAAAGGATTATTAAAAAAAGATTTACACATATTTTGTAATGATCTGCCCGCTGCTACAAGATCAGCAGATTCTGTAGCCATCTTTAAGAATCGGCTGAAAACACATCTCTTCCGTTAGCACCTGACCGATCAGATCTGACTATTCTCTTTTCTACACTTTTCAAAAAAAACCTTAGCTCTGTATACTGTGGTAGGCTATATGAGACCAGTTTTACTGCGCTTATGCTTTTTGTTGTCCTAATGTTGTTCCAATTGCTTCCATTGTTTACCTCATTTGTATACCTCATTTGGATAAAAGCGTCTGCTAAAGGACTAAATGTAAATTTTCACTAGGGATGTAACGATTCACTGTGAGTCAGTTGTAAATATTGACGATTCAAGTCGGGCATAAATGAATTGCAATACATGGTTTGAACAGCAGGGGCTGTTTGGAAAATGTGGATATGCTGATATTTCTTAAGTGTAAAAAAAATCCAAGAAAAGCACAGACAAAATCTTTGTTTATATTAAAGAGTCTTTTGTGTGGTTTTTTTTGTTTGATTTATTTTTTATTTAATTTGAAATTTGTTTTAAAATCGCAGTTTAGTTTTGTTATAGTATTGTATATAGTATAGTGTATTGTGACTCGCATGGCGTCGTGAGCTGAGTGAATCGTTACATCCCTAATTTTCACCATTTTTTACGATAAATTGTACACTTAGGCCCGATTCACATTTCGCGTCTTTTCCGCGCGCTTATTCGTTATTTTAAATGCAGACGCGAGGTGCGGCACGCACATTTTTCTAGGCGCGTCGGCGCCACATCGAGATGGAAATAGTTCAACTTTTCGGAGTGCCACGCATGCACCGCTAGTCATTGGAAGAGAGAAAGAGGCACGGCTCACTTTTTCCGCACGGTTTTAGATGCGAAATGTGAATCGGACCTAAGAATGTTTCAAAATCTAGGTAACCCAATCTAGGTTAAAGTAGTCATGGCATGCTACCACTTTTCACTACATGGGCACAAGGAATGTTTATTTGTAAACTACCATTCACAAACATATTTATTGAAATAGTTTGAATGAACTGTACTGAAAGATTTGTTATTTGTTGAATGTGTTGTTTGCAGAGAGAGAAGTGCATCGAGCTGTTGAAGAATCTGCCTCATTCAGATGCTGAATATGTGATCGAGCGCATGGCCTGCTGGGCAAGACTTGAGCTTCAGGACAAACGACACATTTCTAAAGAGGTCAGACCGTGTGTGAGAAAGTGAGATTAACGGAGTTTCATTCATAAACACAGCACATGTACGTAAATGTACTTTTCTTAAACAGCACAAGCAGCTGCAGATGCTCACATCACAGATTATGGTTGAAGCTTTGAAGTACCTGCAGAGAATTCAGACAGGTGAGTACATCACGCATCAGTGATGCTGCAGAAGAGCATGTCAGTACAGATGATCTATTTGTCCTTATTTAGCAAAAAAATGCCTTAAAGATACAATCCGTAAGGTTTTTTTGTTGTTGATAGAAAAAGACACAAATCAGTCATTGACTATGTATGCAAAAAGCTTAAAATAATGACTTATAATTTAAGATGTCGGGTTTCACAAGGCATGTCAGCTTAACATCATTTAACTTTGATCTGTTTAAATATAAGCTAATAAAGTAACCTGCAATTTAATCTTTTAAAGAGAGATGGCGATAGAGAGGAAGTTACTATTGCAAATTTAATGTATTTGTCTGTAAGCACCCAGTAAACTGTGATTTTTTTCTTTTCGGTTGAATTAATCCTTTAATAGTAAGTTATTCTTGACTATCGAACTTTGCAACGTGTAGATGATGCCTTCAAGAGAACAGAGTGCGAGAACAATACGAAGATGTTCGCAGCCATTGCTCATCTACAGGTGTCCATATTTTCTCTTTTGTAAAACTATCACACAAAACGAATGTGTTAAATGATAGGGAAAACTGGAAATATTTCAAATTTCAGGAGGACTTCGACATCTTCCTGACTCCGGCAGAGTACGACGATCCAGTAGTGAGACACAAGTTTAGCCAGCAGCTCATCACGGCATACGAGAACACGCAGGCTTGGCGACGTTCTGGAAAACAACACCCTGACAAGGTGTCCACCAACCGAGTCGATGACGATACCACCATAGCCAATGATCCAGATGGCAAAACAAAATCTCTCTCCACTGAAGCCGGCCTCCACCGGCTGGCCAGACAGCTGCAGAAGACCGAGCAGGAGCTGTGGGCCAACTTGGCGCTGAGGGCTTTGGATGCTGGAGATGTGGAGAAAGCGCTAAAGATCCTCGGGTACGAGTTTTTTAAGATATTAATAGTAATACATTTGTGTTCTGTTGACGGTAACATTAAATATCATCTCTCTCGCTCTCAACATTTAAAGTGAACTGTACCAGCATCACCCAAGCTCCAGCACGGGAAAAGTCCTGTTTAACACCGCCCAGCGACTCTGCCAAATGCTGGAGGAGAACGTGCCCATGGTTCTGCCCGAGAAAGTGAATCTCCCTGCCGTCGTTAACAGGCTGGCGTGCCAGGCCATCACCATCTGCCACAGCGGTGCGGCAACGATCTCATATTGTTTTTTACAGGAAATAGATCACTCATCTCAAAAGGAATAAATGTGTGTGTCTTTCACAGACCTTCTGCTTGACTGTCTGGAGTTGTGCAAAAGCACCAGAAGCGCCGCAGATGTGTACAGACAGTGTCAGATTGAAGATTTTGGATTTTTCGCTAAGGTCAGTTTCCTGGTCAGAATATTTGCCCGTGTATTACACGAACATTCAAGCGTTTAAAGTTCGATTTTGTGATCAGGAATCCGCTTCGAGTGGTGAGGAGGATGCATACACCGAGTCCAGTTTACAAGACGTGTTTAATGAAGACGGTATTGTGCTGGATCCAGTGTCAGTGCTGCCGCTTCAGTATAAAATCACCACCAATCTGTTGCCTCTGTCAGGTGGGAATATGGGAATGTGTTCAGTGGTTCTTATGAACTATTCCGTATTGTATTGAATTGTTCTCATTGTGCTTTAACCGTGCTTTTTTTACTTTTACTCATAAAACATTGTCCTTAATTCCAGATTCGAGGCTTTATCCTTTCGACTGTTCGTGTCTGTCATACTGCACTCTCAAAGCAGGTAAGAGTCTCGACCTCCCGCTGATAGAAACGTATAAATTTGTCTAATACAAAATTCTGTAACTGTCTCTTTATTCAGGTAGTGATTTGGTCAGTCCTTTGCTAAATCCCATGGCCTCTATGTTACAAACACTCCAGGAGTGCAGTCAGCTGGAACTGGCTCTGAGACTTCTGATGGAGTCTTACGGCAGTATATTACTGCACTTTGTCTCCAACAACATGGACCTCTCTCTGAGCATGAAAGTAAGACAGTAGAGGTTGTATTTGTCAAAGACAAATGTATATTTCTTGTCAAATGTTTTTTGAAAAGCTTATTTTTCCTCTAACAGCCAACAGGCTTTAGATTACTTCCACATCCCCACATAAACAAAGATTGCTATTTGTTATTGCTAGGTGGTATTTACTGTTGTGTTTTATTAAAGAGTAGATATTCCTTGATTTTTAAGGTCCTATTTTGGTTTATGGAGTGTCCAACAACAAGTTTACGTACATAGAAGGTGTAAAAGCACTATTATTTTGTTATAATAGGCAGTTTTTCTTACCTTACTTCTTGACTGACTCTCAAATGATTCGTTCGGCGAATCATCCGTCTAATCCCCACCTTTCCGCCAGCCTACTCTGATCTGATTGGTCAGATGGTCTAGTCTGCTGTGATTGGTCTACCGCAAATGAGGCTCACGAGCTACAGTGTTTGGGGGAGAAGAGTGAAGTTTTCGCGGGCAGTCCTAGCAAAACGTAGGCGGGGACTATATGTAGTGACGTAAATCCGCAGCGGTTCGAGAATAGGACTAGGGCACGACTCGTTTGCGTGATTCAGAGTCGACTCCCTTTCTTCCAAGCCAATAACTATGTTATTCATTCACCTTCGGCTTTACTATTTGGCAGACTGCTTACTTTAAAACACGGCAACATTACACACTGCATGAAATGTCATTGACATAATTTCGTAATATGTACTCTTTAAACAAGAAATATGAGACCACCCTCTTATCATCAATATTCGGAAGAAAGAGGCTTTGAGTGCTTAAGTTTATTTTGTCAGATCCTGCTTTTTCGCTGGCCTTAAAGTAGACATCATCAAGCTCCGAAACTGATACCTTTCAATGTGTTTATATGAATATAAATGCATTTAATGATGAATTTTTTGCATGTTTGTTTCTATCATTCGCAGCTGCACTCCAGCAACCGCTTGGCCAGAGACAAACAGACTCTTGACCAAATCGAGAAAACGGCTCTTACGTCTGTCACTTTGGTCGTGTTCTCATTGTTACAGAAGGTACAGGATTTTTTTATCAAATCAGGCGTGCAACTTACATCAGCTGGGTTCATTCTTATAGTTTGATATAAACCATGCATAACGATGAAGCGCCTAATGAAGTTACCGGCCGAATGCTGACTAAAGGATTAGGAGCTAACAAGTACAATACAAGTATAGTTTTGAAAAAAAGTTTTAAGAGAATAGTGGAATCCACACCACAACTATAATGATAACTAGACAGAAAACAGTATCAACAGGGTTGCCAGATCTTTATAGCAAAACTAGTCCAATGGCCAATCACTGCTAACTCACTGTATCACTGTATAGATCATAAACACGGTCTCACCTTGCTGATTAATAAAATCCTTCCATTTTTAACCCACGGGATAAAAAAACAACCCGCTGCAGCAGTTTAAAAAATCTCCCAATTCTGCAGGAAAAGCAAAGACTTGGCAACCCCGGAGCAGTATTTTCCCCCGATGAACGATTAAACAGCCCATCAAAATCCATTCAAATGTAAAGGGCTCACACATTTAAAGTTTGAAACTATTTTGCTTGTGCTTAGAAAATACGGTTTATGGGTTCTAATATAGTTATTGTTATAGTTATGTCCTTTAAAGTTACCAAAAATTGAGAAAAACTAATCAACCTCACTAATAAACTAGCATGTCGGTGGATGACTAACATGTCACTACATTGAGTAATTCAGTTCACCCCAAAATGAAAACACAAAGGAAGATATTTGGAAGAATGTCAGTAACAAACCAGATCTCCTCCCCCATTGACTCCAATAGTATTTATTTTCTCTACTATGGCAGTAAAGGGAGGATGAGATCTGTTTGGTTTCTGACATTCTTCCAACATTCTTCCTTTGTGTTAAGCTGAACAAAGACATTTATACAGGTTTGGAACAACCTGAGAGTGCGTAAATGATGACAGAATTAAAATTTTGGGGTGAACTATCCCTTTAACCTGATGTACTGATGTGAGTTGTGTTACAGGTGCTCAACTGGAGGGTGGTCGACTCGGACTTGGCCATTGGACTTTGTACCATTTTGTCCAAAGCGGCAGTCGTGGATATTTTATGGAAGATGATCAGCAGCGCCTGGCAAAATTATGCCAAGATTAAGGTCAGAATAAAGTTTGGTTTGTCACACAGGTGAACTAGTTGATGCGTAGCCCTATGTGACGTTTGACCCCGATTCCTTTCTAAATACACACTCCCAGTTATACTTGCATGTTATTCTGAAGAAAAAACGAGGTTAATCTTCCACTCAAAAATCTTGTTCGTTCATTCATGAATTTATCGCTGACTGTTTTGGCCTCCTGTAGGCTGTTGCTATGGTGGGAGCCCATCTGAGTTTATTATATAAAGATGAAGAGGAGAGAAAAAAGTTTCTGTCCGTCATCACTGATGCTGAGTGGGGCATTCAGCTGGGCAGACTTGGGGTCAGTGTTAAGCTTACTACAACTTTGTCACGAATCCATCCAATAATCTTTTGATGATCATCTTTAAAGTTTGTTTGACGTTTGTTTTTAGGTTTCTATTCAGTCTGTGTTTGGGCAGTGCACAGAGACGAAGAGAAACTTGATTCCTACACTTGTAAAGAAGAAAAGCATGACACCGGACATTATACTGCAGTACTGCAGGCAAGTCCGACGGTTCTCCTCTCAACTCTTTTCTCTCTCCTTCTTTATGAAGTGTTTTTAAGGGACCGTGTCAGATAACTGTGTGTTTTTTACTTTCTGATATGCAGCGCGTTTGATCTGGACCAGGATTCTGCCATCAACCTCTACATCACAACACTACTGCTGCAGGACGACGCGTGTTATGAGACGGAGGAGGCCGGAGATCGCGACCCCAATGATGCCCAGCGGGGCTATAAACAACAAGGAAGTGATGACATGCTGGAGCGTGCCCTACAGATCGTTCCTCAGCTCAGCTCGACCAGAGACCTCGTGATCAGTCTCAACACAGCATTGACCAAGGTGTCCATGGCGTGTCTAAATCACTTTAACTCGAGTTATTTTTACCACTCTTTACAGGAAGTTAACTTTTTTAAACAATAGACCAGATGAATTCTTTTTTGTGTTGAAGGCTCTTAAGATGAGTGACTGATACGAGTTTGTAATAATGATAAATAATAGTGTGATCTGTTTTCTAGCTGAGTCCTTACAATTATGAGCGGATTGAGAGAGTGCTCAAAACCATTCAGATGGCGGAGGAGAGCACCACGCTGTTACCTCTCGGTCAGGTCAGTAAAAAACGGACACGTCGACAGAATACTGATTCTTGCATGAATGTTTGTGGGGTTTGTAGTATTGTCAGAATTGGGGTTAACGCGAGTTGTTTTCATCCCAGAGTTATTTCATTCGTTTTTAACTGCTTTTAAAACACAAGAATTTTGCCAACATCTTTCTGATTGATCATTTAGATGATGGGATTACTGCAACACTTGAAGTCCCACAGAAGAATCTCTCCCCCTGCCGACCTGGAGAGCTCTTACCTGTTGGAGAACTGTTTGGAACCCACGGCTCTGTCAAACACCCGCCTGCCCTTTCACCTGCTCTTCCAGACCAACCACGCCTTCTGGAAGATCGTTTGTGTGTATCTGCTTTGCACACTTCTGCTCATTACACCCCTCTTGGTTCATCTTCTCTCTATTTGTCTGATCTCATTGTTCATCCACAGCTCCAGAGCTCAGCGAAGAGACTTTACCCACCTTACTTCTCATCTGTAAACTCATGAAGGTAACGCACGCTCACTGACCTCTTTATACAGCACTATGTCATATATAGGATGTCACATACAGCATATTGAAAGTACAGTGACCAAATTAGACAAATTCATAAGGGGAATGTTATGCAAACGTAATGTTTTACAGTAATGTACAGTATTAGCGTTTGTTTTTTGCACAGGTTAATCTCGACAAGCTGTATGTTTTGGCTGTGAACCATGTGTTTAAGAAGAATCTGTTGCCTTTGGTGATGGAACAGTCCAAACGAATCCAGCACATGGATCCTTCCAGAGAAATGTCCACCGTCACCCAGAACATCTTTAGACACGTGCTGTGCATCCAGAATCTGGAACTGGCTGCTGCCACAGTCCATAAGATCGCTCAGGACCTTCCCGCGGGTGAGTCAGACTACGGACTTTTCATTCCGTTGATTTCCGTTTATGTGAATGCTACAGACCAGAAACCCAAACTTATGCCAACAAGTTTGGTAACCCTGCTGATTTATATCACATGAAGACGTGTGACCAATAGAAGACCTTTTAGAAAATCCAAGATGGCGGAAACACTGATAATAGCAAAATCACACTGTCCAGTTTTTAGAATAGAGTGTCAATGTCATGATGAGGTAGAATGTCATTTTTTGGTTTGTGTTTGATTTCAGGTGCGGAAAAAACAGTTTTCTTAAAGTTTAGCTTGGAGCTTGTTCACAAGTTGCTCAAGTCAGATACTCTGGAGGTATGTTGTTTGTTTTCCAAAACACTGTATTGAAAAGTATCAAATAGTGTTTTGCACGTGTCTCGTCTATGTTCTGTTAAAGCATTAAAGGAGGACATCCTATGTTATATTTTGAGTTATTATCTCATATGAGTCATATGTTGTGTGACTTTCTCGAGTGCTGTATTGAAGATGCTATTTGTATTTAATGTCTTGCACTTTGGTCTGTACCTTGTTTTTAATCAGGAGAATCTGAAGGAGCGTGGGGAGGCGCTCACCTCTAAACTACAGCTGCAGTACCAGCGCTCGGCCACAGAGAACGCCCTCCTGTCGTCTCAGCTCGGCTCCTCAGAGCTCCTGAAGCTCACGGGTCTGCCCGGCCGTCTCATTGTAGCTCTTTTTGAGCACGGCTCTGTGATCGAGCGCATGAAGAATCCTGCGGGCCAGACTTACCCTGGTGAGGACAAACCACTGAACTGTGCTAGTCAACAGTAGCATTTCAGGAATCATTTACATACAGTGTACACATGTGACAGATATTCACAGCGTGGCCAAAGAGATCGCTTCCATCAATGGTGTGGATCTTCTGAAGATCCGGAACGTTCTTTTGGAGAAGTGGCTGTGTAAAACCGGTCAGCCTAATGCGAAGGTAAGATCCGTTCTGACCCATCCTAAAACATCAGTTACGCTGCATGTCCAATGAGTCAGTTTGCAGATTTTTGGGGGGCACGTTGGTTAGCCTCGCCTTTAGCCTTCAAACTAATATTTTACCAGGGGCTTTATTTCCTCTGGGCTTTGGTTGAAGATGCATGCTTTGAAGACATCTGTATAGCAGTATTACTTAGCAAGGCATTAATGTATTCTTTTTCTGTAGGACATCAGTCATCCGGACTACGTCACTGATGTAAATGATGACCCTGACCTCATGAGGTATTCATTTATTAGGTATTCATTTTAAATATGCTTGTTGACTCGCCTCATGTCCTTCTCAACTGTTGTGTTCTGCAGGGTAGTGTATTTGTTGCAGATGCATCCCATGGATATAAGTGCCCGTTTGCTCAGTCCCATCCTGACGGCTCAGACATGGGTAAATACTCCAGGACCTTTTTTAATCTTCATGAACCATTTAACTGTTTATGGAAAGTGTCTGTGTAGCTGCTGCTGAGATCTATCGGCGGACTGTAAGAATGAAAGCACTGAATGTTTATTCTTGTGTTCAGCCGTTAGGAGGATCAGGACTGCGTTTGACCTTTGAGCATCACAGTCGGGCTCTGCTCTGTCTCACTCATTTAGCAGACACGGCGACATTGGAGGCACTTTCAAATCAACCCAGCAGCAAAATCAAGTGAGTGACACATAAGTACTCTTGCGTAAGTATTTTTGCATGTTTTTAAATGATAACATTATAGACGGATTCATAGGACGCACGCGCCTGGCCTGAAGTTAACATACGGTCTTTGTTTGTTGATCGGTCTGGCTAGTGGCTAACAATATAACTAATAATATTTTATTTCATTTACGTATATTATGAATTTATATTAGTATTTTATTGTATAATAATTGTATTATATGAACAGTTTGTTGAATTTTATTGTAAATAAATTTAATATCGTGTAACTTTAAGTTTAGCCAAGTAAAGGTTCTTCAACTGTTAACCCAAAAGAATACTGACTAGACATAATTTTAACTCGCTATCTAATGTCATTTACTTGTTATTTATTTAGCTTGTTATCAGAAATAATCTGCAGGGACTCTATTCTTTGCGGATGTGTACCGAGAAGTGTGCATGCGCAGTAACGTTTGTTTATGTTGTTGCTTTAAAACCATCTGTTAGTCTATAGACATTTCATGTGCAATAAATGACATTTTGATTTAATGAACATTGAAGTGTATCCTGTGCTTTTGTTTTGCACAGATATTATTTGAAGTGCTTTGTGTATCTTGGTCAGTTGGAGGCGCTCAACATTCCTTATACCCTGGAGATGTTCATGAGCAGCCCAAAGGAAGGCATGATCAAGGGTTTGTGGAAGAACCACAGCAGCGAACCTCAGGTACAGATTGCAACTTGAACCAAAAGTGACTTTTTGTTTCGATCGTTACAAAACTTTTTCAGATTCAGACACTCATTAGAGGTCGACTTCCAGAATCACTGTCACTTAGCGCTATAAAACAGTTTTTCATGCCAACTTCTGACTCAAACACTGGCATTAGACAAGAGGATCTGTTGAATCATTTGTAAAAATGTCATTATATAATATGTTTTTATATCTTTGTCTATTACCCAAAATTTTAGACAAAAGCCTTTTAATCTTCACATTTTAGTATCTTTTCAATTCTTGGATAACTGTTACTTATACCGTGTAATAAGACTTATTGTTACCTAACCTTTGCAAATATTGCAAGTGGTAAAATAACTATAATTAAAAAATACCACAAGCAAAATCATTTTTAGTGTTTCCAAATAAAAAGTTTTAGTAAAAATCATCAAAATTTGATCTGTTGTTGCTGATTTAAAACAGGATTATGTTGTATGTTTATGGCATTCCTAAAAAGAAGCACACAGAATAAAAAACTAATAGTATTTATTAAAAACAGTAAATATAATATTATAAAGAAATAACTTTTACACACACAGAGCTTTTCTTTCTTTTGCACAGTACTTTTTGCACATAGTTTTTTTCTGATGCACATAATTATTTTCTGTTGCACATTTTTTTTGCACATACAGTAATTCCTTTTTTTGCACAAGATTTTTTTTTATGCACCATTGTAGTTTTTTGTTGTTGCTAGTTTTTTTCTGATTTTGCACATTAAATAAGTTAGCTCATCCCTCATTTTGCTCCAAGTCGGGGGAAACCAGGACTGTTCGTAATGATGAGCTCCGGGTTCTTGCCTGACTGTTGACACAGATATTAAAAACAGATGAAACACAGTAACAGTCAAACAACCATCACATTCACATCTGAATGTCTTGAGAGGTATATACCTGAGTCCTGAACGTCCTCCTTTGTCCAACCTTCGGTGGACGAGGTTGGACAGGTCTGGATGGTGTAAAACCTTCCAGACGTGGAAGTGACACTGCAAACAAAGCAGATTATTTGCTGCTGGACCTTTAATTTCTTAAGAGGCTATAGAAACCTACAAGATTAACTAAAGTACTATGATATCAAACACAGTTGGGTTAAAGACTTCAATGTGTAATATTCACTCACCTCTGGAGGCATCCAGACCTGCAGGTGGAGGCCCGATAGTGACCACATGGGGGCGCCACAGCTCAAGCTGACGCTTTTGCTCATGGCGCCCCCTGTTGACTATTTTGGGAAGTGTCAACTGCAAAAGCACAATGATTACTGAATACGATTTCCTTCATATATCTTTCTCAATTGTATAAACAACGTAAGTTAGCTTTCATCACAGTTAAAAACTGTAGAAAAAGACGTTTATATTGTAATCTTTGGCCTCATAAAGAACCTTCACTAACAACTCAAATAAAGTTGTTTAACATGAATGTCATATTACATTATCCACAGTCATTTTCTTACCTTTAGCTCAGACTCTTTGCTTTTCCTCAGGTCCACCGGAGGCTTCCATTTGTCATCTCTCTTTGCTAAATGCAAATCAAAAAAGAGTTTCAATGTAATGTTTGATTAATAGTATGAATGTGAAGACATTATTTTAACAATTTTTTACATTTACAAAAACAGCTCCATAAATTAAAATCTCAATTTGTCACAACATCATTTATTTATTTCCTTTATTAGTTGCTTGGTCTCTTACATTTTCTCTTATTTTCCTCTGATTTAACCCGTGTCATAACACTGTGTAGTTTTCATCTTAAGTGTGATGAGCAGAACTGAACTAAACATAAGTAATATCAGTGAATAAATCATAAGTGATGTAGTTTAAAAATAGGCCGAAGACATTTGTGACAGCCTGAAGCTGTCTATGAGAATTTTAACATTGTTGATAATCGATAAATAATTCATACCTATTGGGAATTAGGTGTCATTATAAGATTTTTATATGAACATGTGAATATTTTATATTGAAAGGTGCTTATGAATGTAGTTTATGTAGTTTTTTTCTGGGTGGAAGGTATTATCAAGAAAAATAATATATAAATATAAATGTAAAACAAAGTTGAAGGTAATAATGAAGAATAACTATTGGGAAAAATTAGATGTCTTATAGAATTATACTATAAATGTTTGAAACGAGAGACATAATAAAGTATAAAAAAAGAAGCGGTCTCATTAATGAAGGTCGCTGGGTCTCAGAGGATCTGTGTTCATTCTTAGAAATAGGTTGACAGTAAAGGTTGTCATGTGTTGTGTCTTCTCTTCAGGCTGTGCGTCTTGTGGCAGATCTTTGTTTGGAGTATCAGGTTTATGATCTTCAGCTGTGGAACAGTGTCCTGCAAAAACTTCTGTCATTCAACATGGTACTGAAGTCAATAGATGAGTTTTGGTTCGGTCCACACAATGAAGTTATTTCTGGTCTACCACATTTTTCTATTTCTAATGTTCTCTGACAAGAATATTTTCATTTTAGATGTTTCCCTTTGTCTTTTATAGACGGGCTACTTGCAGAAGGTTCTTGAAGCTCTCATAGCAGTGCCCAGTCTTCTAGAGGTCATTTTCATTCTATTGTCTGTATTGTTAACATGAAATTTGTTAATAATTTTTATATTAAAACCGTGATTTTCCATGCAGGGGCAAGGTCTGTCCAGAACCTGGCGTAATGTCATTCAAGCCCCTTTCCTGACAGGTGAAACATGCTTTCATACACACACACACACACACACTAGTAAAAAGTGCAGGGTTGCTTACTCATTCTTCATATTTTTCAGCATTTTAGAATAACAGCAAACTCATCAAAGCTATTGAATAGCACAACTCTTGGGATTATGTTGTGAAGAAACATAAATCAAAGCTGTTTTTTAGTGTTCATCCTTTGCCTAGGATTGTTCAGAAATGTTCTCAGTTTCTTTACGTTGTATTGAAACAGTCGTACTTAAGGAGTTCCCGTTTATTCTGGACTCTAATTGGCTGCTTTACTTCATTATTCTGTACAAGTCATCCTTTTTTAAAAACTTTTTGAACAGTTTTTCAAACCTCTTTAAAAACAAGTTTTTACATACAGTATTTACTTGTATTTAACACTTATTTTGTTCGTCTGTATGTTTATTTGTCAGCCTCTCTTCCTCTCAGCCCTCAACAGCAAGACATCATGTATAAGACGTTTGCCCTCTTATTAAAGTAAGTCTCCTACTTTAGAAACGCAGTTAATCTGTCAATTAGTTTCCATGTATGTATCTGTAGTTATGGGTCTATAGATGTGCATTATTTCATTTTAAATTATTATTTTTCTTTTCTTTTGAGATGCCCGTTTTTGTTGACGCTGGATCTGGTTGCCATTGCCAAGCGGTTTTCTCAGTTTAATATGCAGGCCTTCTCTTTGGGCGTCCTTCTGCTCATACCTTGCGTCAGTAAAAAGAAACCGCACATTCAGGTAAGCATCACAGAGCTATTTTTAAAATTGTTTTTAAAATAGCACCAAAGATTTGGATTGTTCTTAAGTCCAGTTTTCAGGTACAGATTGCAGTTTTCATCTGTTAACATCTGAACGAGTCCTGGTTACGTGTGGCATTTGATATGCAACACAATGCATTTTTTATGACATTTTGCAAAACCATGCCAAAACTTAGAAATGTAACTTTTATTTGCTAAAACAGTTTTTGTTTGTTTGTTAAATCAGAGCTTTCTGTCGTCCTGTAACCCAACCCTCATTCTGGATCAAGTAGAAGAAACCATGACCACCGGAGAACTCGCCGGCATTCCTTCACAGGTCTCTACTTATAAACGCACTTCTTCTCAATACGCATTTAAAATGTCTTGAACTCATTTGTGTTTCCTGTAGATCAGAGACAACGTCTTTATGTTTCTTTGTGGAAATGGTCGTGCTCAGACTTTAATAAAGACCAAACACTTCACTCACCTGAAGAGGCATCTGATCACAAAGGCTAACAGTGATATAGTGGAGGATCTTCTGAACTGCCTCGTGCAGCAAAACAGGTCAGTCGAAGCTCATTATTAACAAGACATGAAAACAGTGACTTCAGCCCTGTATAACAGTTCAGCACATACATGAATGTGAGCTGTTTTCTTGGGAATTATGGGTGAATTTGGCTTTTCTGCGCTCTATAACCTTCTCAAATAATCCTTTTGAGCCACAGATTAATCACAAACACAGTTTATCGAATATCTCTCAGGATGTCACAGCAACTTTAATTAGAAAACATAGAGATTTAAACTGTAATGTACATGTGTTCTCAGTGAAGAGGAGGCAGTGTCTTTTGCTCAGGAATATTTGACATACAGAGAGCTGAAGGGAGGGGAAGCGTCTGATGCTGTCAGGGTAACAAACTCACTTTCAAATGCTCTTCATCGTCATTGATCTGTTTATTGTGTTTGTAGATAATGTACTAAAGGTTTCCATTGTAACTTTCTTCCTTTAGGAGTTTTTGGAGAAAACAATGGAATCCAGAGGCACAAAGAACTAAACAAAAGACTAAATATACTGTAATAAAGAAGCTTTCATTCTGTACAGAACTGCACTATGTTTGTTATCTGCTTGCAAGTTAACTATAGACCCAAATGCTAAAAATATGTTTGCGTTAACGTATTTTATCATATGTAATAAACTACTCTTTTGTATGTATGTACTACATGTTGTTATTTTTTATTATTTCATTCCAACACACACAACAAATTTGTTTTTCAAATGCTTGTTAAAAAAGATTCTCTAAAGAGAAACAAATCTTTTCATGTTTAAAGTGTTATGTTGTAGCTGATTATTCAAATTCTTGAAGATTAAATTAATATTCTCTTCTAAATGTTATGAATTCATAGATTATTAATGGTGAACGTCAAATTGGTGATGTTTATTAACATTTTCTATATACAAGAGCACAAGTTCATTGCATGTTCCTATCGGCCCTGATCATTAGTGTGAAAATAGCTTTTATTGGCCTATATGCATCTCTACTAAAACGACACACTGTTTTGTTTACAGGGTCTCAGATTAATATAACAGCCTTACTTGCTGCTTTTTTTTATAGCCTACATTGATTTTCAGTTAAGTAAGTTTTTGTAAAATATTATATTTTGATCCCAAACCACCAGGCCTTTCACAATGAAGATATCGCTGTGGAAGACTGGAAGATTGTAGCTATTCAGTTACCTGGTTCACAGGAAAAGGGCATTCTCTAGTTCATGACACCTTGAAAGGTGCGCTCTTTTTTATGCACATGCACCCATTTCAGTTCACATAGTATAAACCAGTAGTTCTCAAAATGGGGGCCCTAGAGATGGATCCAGGGGGCCACAGATTTTGTGGCGTTTTATGAAATATAGAAATTGATCATAGATTTTATGCAATCAAACATCAGAAAAATAAGACCACCAGACAAAAGAATTGATGTTTCAGCATTGTATAACCGAATATGTTTTTGTTTAAATAAAAATGTTACATTTAAGATTATAAGTCTTTATTTGGGGGACCGCAAAGCGATGCACTCTACACAAAGGGGGCCTTACAATGAAAAAGTTTGAGAACCACTGGTATAAACCACCACGTGCAAGTGTACGTCATGAAAATATGGGTGTGTTTCTCAGATAAAAGTGGGTTGGGAAGGCGGCACATCCAAAGTCATTTTGCATGCTTGAAGTTGTTTGCATTTTTGTGCGATAAGGTGTGACATGGGAGTTAGTGAGAACTAATCACATTAAGCTTATGATCATTAATCACCAGCAACAAAAATTGTCAATGATGTGAACTCAAACACAGCATATATTTTCATTGTTTTTGTTTAACTGTTTTAAATGATGTTTTGAGGATTTGGTTAAGCTTGTGTTGTGCACATGTGCAGCGCTGGCAGGTGTTGTGCAGGTGTCAGGTGTTTTTCTCAGTTCTCTGTAACACTAGAACCTCTGACACATTTATCAGTGGTGCTATTCTATTCTTAACTCTGTTCTTACCCTTTACCGACTCCTTTAAACATTACATCTCTCACCTTCAGGCAGATTGCTCACAATGGCTCGCGTACATCCAAACATATTTTCCTTGCCACGCTGGTTACTTAATGAACCTGATATGGACGTTCCCACCAGACTGCTAACAGTATAATCTGAGACCTGAGAATCATTAACCATAACCAGGCACACAGATTCTTGTTGACACCCCTTAATGTCATTTCACATTATTGGACTCTGTCTTTGTATCCATTCCTGGTGAAGTTTTCATTAGCAAACCCAAGATGCACTTCATCCTCTCTGTTAACCACAAGGCCTGCGGTTTGTTAAGACACTGCAGCTTTGACACTTCAGTGTGTGGGACTGAAAATATTTGAGGTGGGAAATTCTTCGGTTCCCATTCCAGAAGCAAGGACATGTACTGAATCTGTTTTACAGCCATCTTTTAATCAATGTAAATAAATATGTGTGCGCACAATATTATTTTGTTTTTGTTTTGTTTGTTTAATAACCCAACAGCAACAGAATATTAATTTTACAAAATTTAGTAAATATTTGTAAAATTTTACAATTTTTTATATTAGTGTATTATTTTGAAAACGGCAAATTGCAGCAAATCAGAGAATATTGTCATGCCACAACATACAAAAGATAACAGGAAATAAACTATACAGTACATTGTCTACAATGCATTATATAGGGTGTATTTAATTCTCGAGACAAACAAAAATATTGAATATTGTCATACGTTTGGATGCAGTAGGAGATGAGCGCATAATGGCACTAGAGTGACGATTCAACACTTCATCGTTAACTGTGACTGACTGTGAGCGAGAGACACGCACATACAGGTCAGTCTCTCTCTCTCTCCACCCACAGCAGTGCTGCTGTAACGCGGCTCGGAACAGGTTCGTTCCCTCTGTGTCTCCAGTCCTCGACGTCCCTGATAACCCCTCAGAATTTACAGCACACTGGATTATTAAACGACGCACACTTGGACTACCACACGTATGCAATCCGCGGTTAAAACCGCACAGAAACGGCGTACAAAATGAATTCGATACGACAGGTGCCGTCGAGGATGAAGACCCGAATGTCAGAAACGACTCTAGCAGCCGAGAGGGATCATTTTGAGAAACAGCAGGTATGTTTAACCCGTCGCGAATCGCTCGCAGCGACAGGATTTAAGCGACATTGTGAGGTATTTCGCGGTCATCATTGTGGATGTGCATCCGCTCTTACTAACACACAACCGATAATAGCGCACTGATACAGCATTTCGGCTATTAAGATTGTTCATTGTATTTTATTCGACATTTCTTCAACCATTGCTGGCTTTCTTGCGGAAACGAGGTTTAGCGACAAGTTAGACTGGTTTCGGTGGGGATAAGGTCAAGATGGGAACTCGTTACACCTGTCCGTCACCTGCGCCGATAGAAAGTTGAGCTCGCGCGGACGATAATAAAGCTGCAAGCGTTGAATTCGGCCTGTCGACGTTACCTTTTACCTGAGAAAATGTTTATGTATACCTGCTAGTGGTGTTTATATGATAGATTCTGTCAGAGAATGATAAATGGGCCTATGTGAACTATAAACAAAGCCCGCTTGTTATGGACAGTGCTGTAAAGACATGCATAAATATTGAGTTACTGGCTTGACTATCTCCTTAAATCGTAATACGTGACAAAAACATGGTTTTGGTTTCCTTTAGAAATGCCATTTTTAACCCATCCGTGTTTATTAATATAGAGTTGTTTTAATATTTATGTAGTGTTTTAGGCCTTATTTCAGGATTCAATCTGTTCAGTGTGTACAATAATGCAATAAATTCCTTTTTTACCCTCCTGTCATTCAAAATCAGTATATGACTCTTTCTTCTGTGGAACACAAAAGAAGATATTTTGAGAAATGTCTCAGTGGTTACTGTCAATACATTGGAAGTCATTGGGTACAAATGTTGTTTGGTTGCCAACATTCTTCCAAATATCTTCTTTTGTGTTTTGCAGAAGAAAGTCATACAGGTCTGGAATGACATAACTAATTTTTGGGTGAACTATCCCTTTAGACTCTAAAGGGATAGTTCACTAAAGTTTAGAGAATCAAATATGATGCCACAGTGTTGTGTTTAATGGATCTGCTGTGTTTTATATTGTGGTTGACATGCATTGCATTTTGAAAACCGTTTTGAGCTGATATTTATATTTATATACTCGTGTCTGTCATGGGACAGACAATTTTGAATATTATGATAATATTACATTTACTTTAAAAATTGTCATTTTTACCTTTTGCTATTAAGCTAATGTTGCAGGACAGGAACCATGATTCATTACGACGTTACAATAAAAGTCATGTGATCATTAAAGGTGTCTGTGTTTCTAGGGTTTTGACGGTCTAGCAGCCTGGTTTGGCAGGTTCTTGTTTTTTCAACCATGGTGTGTAAGCTTGTCAACACGTATCTTTGTTGAAATGATCATGGGTTTGGTCGGAACACAGGCAGTCCTGTATGACAGTGACAATTAGTTTATTTATCTAAATATTGTGTTTTGCTTATATTTAGTTTTACATACTAACATTTTCAAACCCCTTTTTCCAAAGCTACCGGTTAAAGTATTCAGGCTATTGGACCTGCATGGCTTAATGCAATCTTTAGTGTTTTGATTTTGAAAGCAAGTTACATGCATACACAAACCACCAGAAATAAGTTTTACTTGTAGGCAGTGCAAGGTCAGATATGCCACATAGTGTTGTGTTTACTTTAGCGCTCTGTGTGTTTTGTGTCGGTTTGTCGTAATCTCCCACGTGAGTTGGGTCGTCCTGCATTGATGAATTATGTTGCCGGGCAACCCAGGGCCTTTGTGTTATCTCTGTGTAAAGCAGGTGTCCAAAGGCGCATGCATGTAGGCCTAATGTAAGGACGTCCCTGATTCAGAACGTAGATGCAGATAAGAGAGAACAGGGTGTACACTGCTGAGCTAATGTAAAGTTAACACATTGCTATTGCTCGAATCATTATCGTGCCATTAATATAGCAGTGCTTACCAAGTTAATTATACACACCTATTGCTCAAATAGCTATTAGACCTCAGAACGTTTCAAGAACACACTTTAAAACAGCGGCTTGGTTAAATATGGGCAAACCCAACCATTGGTTTAAATTAACATGAAAATGTACATATTTGACCCAAGCATGATTTGAATGTTGATGTTTAAGAAAAATGTCCATTCATTTTACTATTTGTGACTTGTGTTTTGAATATATGTTCCCCATTGACATTTTGCTTAAACACATTTATTTTGCACATTGTGACTTGTATCTGGCTTATTTCGTTTTCTTATTTATTATAAAATATATATCCTGTTCTAAACAAATTCTGTAAATTAATGTTTGATTGTTTCGGTGCATCAATGTTGCGCTTCACTCTGCGCTGTACCCTTGTTAACTAGGGTTGGGAATCGAAAATCAATTCCAATTTGGAATCGGAATCGAAAGGCTAGGAATCGGATCGGAATCGAAAGGAATAGGAATCGGATACTTGAGATTAAAATTTGAATTCCTCTTATCAATTCCTGTGTGCATATTTTCAGAAAAGTACATCGGTTGCATGATCTGCTGATATCTCAATAAAAGCCCTTATGAAAATTATCGATATTTTTTACTATAGTAAGCATAGTTTAGCTATAGAATTTGCATTAAAGCACAGGAATCACAAATTAACCATAGTTGCATTATAGTAACTGCAGTTTAACCATGATGTAGTTCAACTATGATATGATAATACAAATTGTAATAAATCAGAAAAGGTGTGTTTCTATGTGTAAATATATACAAAACGGTGCTCATAAATATATATATATATATTGCAAACAAGTCAATAAGCAGGCTAAATGACCATACAGGTTGATATCTAAATGTTTTACTTCAACTGTGTAATCGAAACTGGGAATCGATAAGCAGAATCAGAATTGGAATCGGAATCGATAAAATTGAAACGATTCCCAACCCTATTGTTAACCTATGGAGCGATTTTAGTCTCATTAATTATTCACGCGTAAAACAAGATACACATGCGTAAACAGTTTCACATGAATAAAACCTAATTTACGTGCACAAAGTATAAATATACATTTACAAAAAGCAATTCACGTGCGTAAAACAAAACTATTTTCTCATAAAGTACGTTTCGTAAACATAACTGTGCACAAATATTTCGAAAGTTTAAAATGTACACGTTTATCGTGTTATGTGAATGTGCAAATCGTCACTCACGTGTGAATCGCCTTAGATGTGTGTGTATGTTTTTTGAGACTCTCCTGGCAGCGCAACCCCTCCCACGTGGGTTGTCGTACTCTTTAGCCAATCAGATTCAACCTTACCATTCAACCAACCATAATCACGCCACGAATAAATCAATGCATGGGAAACACTGGTAATACTCAAGTGCATATATCTGTTCATTATCTGAGTGTTTTTTCTTTGTGCAAAATTTACTTTACTACATTCTAAAGCATACTGCCATACTTTTTTGTGCTTTTTTTCTTAAGTACATTAAAAATCTAGTACTGTCTTATGTTTACTACTTTACTTTTTTGAGTAGAAATATTTGAGTAAAAGATTTTAATGTATTTAAGTATTAAAGGCAAAAAACAACATAGAGAAGTGAAAAGTATGATATTATGTTTTATTGTAATGAAGTATTTTATTCCCAAGTAAAAGTACATACTTAAAGTACACATACTTGAAAAATGCACATCTGTAAAAAATACTTTACTACTGTCCTCCTCTGATCTTTGTTTCCATCAAAGTAAATCCCCCCTGCCAGATTGATAACAAGCCGTTTTTATGTGTGTTTAAAATATTTGCATAACACACTTCACAAACCTCAGAATATTTTATTTCCGTTTTCCCTGTAAAAAGTTGCAGAATTCTGAAATTGTGAGTGCTTTTTAGTTGAAGCTTTAGAAACAGGACATTCATTTGGATGTCCACTTAGAACATATTGGGGTCCATCATAAACTTTCTACCCTACAATAGCTGAGAAAGTTTACTATCCATGAGTCATTACTCTGTTGTTTTTGCTCACCAAAGCCAATTTTATTTGCACTTGGGGCTGGGTGAGTTTTGTGTCCGTTGTCTGTGCAGTTCTAGGAGTAGTACAAACAAATAACATCACACATCATGTTGAAATGATTAGTTGTTGTACTGTAGGTCTTGAATGTCATGGCGATTCATTTCTCGAAGTACAAAGCATGTATCTGTGCTTCTCCCCAGAATAATAAGAGAAACAGGTATTGCAACCTGGTTAGTGAAGGAGGTAAAATTAGACAGAATAGAGAGTGTGCTTGTGTTGCCCTTCAGTTTCACAGAGTTGTCCTTTCTCATTCAGCAGGCTATACTGTGACGTCCCTTTCACTGAAACAGGAAGGACAAAGCCATCCGTGGCTCAGGTTTCTGTCCGTGTGGAGTGGCTTACTTGTTTTGTTATTTCGGTAACATAATTATAGGAGGTAAAATGTGAAAGGGGTACACAAAGTGAAACAGGGAACTTGATAGTTCAAAGTTAGTTTTTTTTGTTTTTTGGAAAAACGTGTTTGTGATGTAATGTGGAGATCAGTGATCTTCTAGAATTACTTATTGAGTTTTTCATGGATTTAAAAGGATAGTTCACCCAGAAAATTCTCTAATAACTACATTTCACGAGTTCACTACATATAATGGATAGGTAAAGATATGCGTATTTGGCAAGGTGACCGAGGGGAGGGCTCCGAGTCCGGGATTTGGCCCGAGCCCGGGATCAGACCCCGCGCTCGGGATTAGGCCCAAACCCAGAGTATCCCCTCCGGTTTGAGACTAAGAGATTGTATGCGTGGAGAAGGGGTGGTGGAGGGATGCTTTATACACAAGACATAGACAGTTATTGGTTAGTCAAATAAATGCGGAACATGTATGTTTTTGAGTTGTTATTTGAAAGTGGTGGAAGATGCTGCAGTTCGGGTGGAGGCTGGCAGTTCATTCCACCACAGGGGAACCGAATGAGTAAAGGTTTTTGCAAGCACTTTTGGTGCCTCGCTGTGATGGAACAACCAGGCGTCGCTCATTATCAGACCGAGGATGACGGGAGGGAGTGTAGACTTGGAGCAGTGTGTTAAGGTAAAGGGGCGAATTTGCTGGTATCGTTCCGAAGGCCAGTGTCAGCGATTTAAACTGGACAGCAACTGGCAGCCAGTGAAGTGAAATCAGGAGGGATGTTACACGGGTTCTTTTAGGCTGATTGAAAACTAGACGTGCAGCTGCATTCTGGATCATTTGCAAAGGCTTGACTGCATTGGTTGGAAGGCCGGCCAGTAGAGAATTGCAGTAGTCCAGTCTTGATATGACCAGAGCTTGGACTAGCAGATGAGAGGCATGCTCCAACAGGAACGGCCTGATTTTCCTGATGTTGTAGAGCACATACCTGCACATACCATGATGGTCGCGAATAGTCTCAGAATGCCAGGGGCAAGAGGGTGTAGCACTTGCAGTGGTAAGAGGTAAGAGGGCAGACACTGTCAAGACAGGATGTTAAGGTTGTACAGAGACTATCAGTAGCTTCCTCAACGTTGAGAGATGAGTAAAGGGTTGTGGTGGGTAGGGAGGAAGACACCATGGATGGAAAGCAAGTGGGAGAGAGGGAACGAAGATTACGAAGGCAAGAAACAGGGTTAGGGGTGGGAGGTGAGATTAAAGGGAGTGTTACAGTAAACTTGATAAAGAAATGGTCAGAGACATGCAGGGGAGTAACTCGAATATTATTTTGTTGACTCATTGATGATTGTTGAATATTAATTGAATACATTTCTCAAAATATCTCCGTTTGATTTCCATAGAAGAAAAGAGTCATATACAGGTTTTGAACGTCATGAAGGTGAATAAATGGTGACAGATGGTGCTTTTTGTTGTACACTGTTGTGAACTCGTGAAGCCAAATCGGCACAAGTGAGTGCAAGAAACTTTCTGCTAAAGCATCATTATTCATTCATAATTTTGTAAGTGTGTACTTCCTTCAGTCTGTAGTTTGAGCGCTGTGCTTTGTTTTATAGTGTTTATTTAGTTTTTTACTCTGACCTTCACCGCCACACATAGCGTCAGTCTGTTGAATTAAGCTGATAAAGAGCAGCAGTAAACTGGTACAGTTCGACACCACAGAGCAGACTACAGACACACTTCATCTGACACCTCCGTCAGTCTGAACATGTACCCGACAGGCACCAGCAAGCGCACGGACCGACTGGTAAAGACGAGGGATGAGCAGGTACAGTAAGACTCAAGTGTCTTATATCACCTGAAGGGTGAGTGAGGCTTTGCAGTCTCGAGTCTGTGTATGGTCGTGTGTTACGTGTTTATAGAGCAAATAACAGAGTAGACGTGTCCGTTTTTGTAGAGCTTTGTGTGATGCCACTGATTTGGATCTGATATATTATTTGTTGCTAACTTGGGTCACATGAGAAACATGAAGTTGTTTTGCGTTTGCTGCATCTCAGAATTGTTCTTGATCTTTTCAAGTTGTATACTGTGTAAACATGCTGTAGTTTTCCGATTTTTAGTAGATTGTGTTGCGATTTCCCCTGGTAGAGCATACTCGAGAAATAAAACCGGACAGAGAAACAAAGCTGAGAAGGAGCTCTTAGAGAATTTAACTTTTTACGATTACAAAGATGTATTCTAACAGTAATTGTTACATGGTGTAAGTTTGTAATCCCAAACCTTTTCTCACATAGTCAGTCTTGATAATTTACATGTATACAATAATTGTACATAATAAATATACAATTTAATAATGTATGTACCTGACCTGATAATGGCCCATTTAGATGTCTTTGTGCTCATTCTTTATTTTGTTCTTATCAGCTCCCACTTCCCAGCTAACAGGGGACGTTCTTAGAACTTTTTTTCTCTCAAGGTTATCAAAAATGGTCTTTTAAAGGTGCATTTTATCAGCATTACATATATCATTGGTAAACATTCTAAAAACGCTTTGGTAACATTCTCTTTAAGTTATGGAAACGTTTTCTAAATATTCCACTAACGTTTTTAGAACATGTTAGTTTGGTTGCTTTATTGGAGCGGTGCTGAAGGATCTCGAAAATACTTTTCCATCATTTTGGTTATAAATCCAGCTTTAAAATGCATGAAAAGGTGTTTTGCTGATGCAGATTACCATGAAGTGTAGCAGCTACAAATTGAGTGGTATGGAATTTAACAGCAGTTGAATTTCCACATGATCTTGGTGTTTGTCAAGAGACCGTAGGTAATTCAGCTAACAAAACACCAACATTTTAGGTTCAGATGGAAGTAAAATCACAAACTAACCCATAGAAACCCATGTATCCATAGGAAACATCTAGTGTCCGAATAGAGCTTAATTTGGTTTTAAAGCCATGTTGATGGCTTAGATTTGACTTGCATGGGTGCAAATATCACTTCACTGGTCCAACTAAGAATCTAATCGAATGGTGAATGTTTCTGTGCATTCACACTTGTCTCTTTAGTTCAGACTCCAGTTTCTAAAAACCTTACATTTAGATTATGACAGATATTGAGAAAGGGCAGAATTCTCACATTTAGTGACCGAGCGATTGAGACGGATGGTTTACATGATCATTTCTGTAGGTGTGTTGTTATTTCCTGAGGTCAAAGTTCATAGGTCAACGGTGCAAAAACAGACGGCCCAAGCTTGGGATCTGATAAAGTAGAAACATTATTTATTTAACAGCGTGGTTTTGAATCGGTCACTTAACCGGTTTGAAACGGCACACATGGACAAGTTTATCTAAATATAGAGTTTTGTCCCGTAGTTCCACTTGTCACTTAAACGCTTATGCAAATCTATACAAATTGTTCAATTGTGCATGCGCTCTGTCTGTTCTTACTCTTTTCGTCAAGCTATATAAGATTTTGCCAGTAGGCAGTGCACTCATTGACCATCTGTCTGAGATTTAGTGCCAGTATTGGGCATCGGTCCAGGCCGATTCTTCAGCTTCACTGACAGGCTTCTCTCGACACAGTCGCCCTTTGTGCCGCCCCGTGCTTTCATTCACTCCCCCCAGCCGTTCTGTGTCCGAGCAGCACTATCTCACCAGCACGTTAATGAGCCAAAGACTGACAGCTGTTGCATTCAGACGCTCTTACATCCATGAGTATGGCATCCTTCGGCTTCCGTATGTGAGCGTTGTAACAGTAAAAATGCTTTTGCATGATAAAATGCATTTGAAAAACACAGTGTTCACTGAGTCTCAGCCCAAGCAGTTGAAAGCACGACGGCACTTTGTTAAATAATTCAAAGGAGATGGTAAGCATAGTTTACAGTGAGAAGGCTGAAGTGTCAGGTGCTTTTACTGGTGTTTGATGAGTTTTTGTGCTTTTTACAGCGTTTTTGCTGTCGTACCATAGGATACATTTACGGTTTATTTGTAAACTACCCAGAAACACTTTTTCATTCTTTATTTACATTACATTTTTTCACATTTTAGGACAACATACTCACCAGAATGACATAAAAGACACTTTGCATAAAAGAGCATTGTAGAATCAAAGTCCCTGTAAAACTCACAACAGCATGTTTGCTTGTTTGCCAACCAGACGAACTGCAATAGAAAATGAAAAATATTTCGTTTCACACATCGTGTTTGATGAAATATTCCTTGTTGGACATTAAACTTGGCTTTTACTGTATATTGACCATATATACCAGGCCCGGTACTAGGCTGGCTCGACTTGGGGGGGTGCGATAACATATTCTGGTGGGACAGATAATCAAACTTCATTGCATGCATAATTTGACAGATCATTATTTAACAGATAATACAAATAAGACGTATTTAGTATATATTTAATAAGTAATTAACTTTTAATTATTTTAATTGTCAGCTGGATATTTTTGGAGGGGCCCAAGAAAAATCTGGAGGGGCAATGCCCCCTCAGCCCCCCCAGACCAGGCCCTGATATGTACACATGGATATGGCCAGTGGGTTTGTTTATAAGAATTTCTAATTTGGTGTTTAAACTGCTTTCAAACAGTTTTTAATATAGTAAAACCTGTTTATATATTTATTAGGGCTGTCAACGTTAACGCGTTAAAGCATGCGATTAATTTTTTCAAATTAACGCGTGAAAAATATTTAACACAATTAACGCAGCATCCGTTTGTTTTGACATTTTTTGTCTACCGTTACATTATGTAATCACACTCTTATACGTGTACAGGCTTTTAAACCACTTAAGCGCGATTTTAAACAGTTGCTTTGAACGCGTTCAATGAAGATAGACAGCTTCTAAACTGTGGGACGCGGCAAAACGCAACGCGAGGTCCAGTCTGGTGTAAACAGTCACGGGCTGAAGGCTGCGTCGGTGAATCTCTGTCAGACAGCGCATCCGTGTTAAGTTCTCTTTCGTGCTTGAATGGATAAAACCACACAAGATTATGTCAGAAAGCCCGTTTTGTCTAGCATTTTCTTAAGCAAGACTTCAAAGTGTAAAATAAAATCTTAAATGAATGCAAAGAGTTGTGAAAATGGGAGTGCGGTGACGGTTAGATCTGCGTACTGAGACAGCTCTTAAAGGGGCCGCGATCTTAAACGTGCTGCTATGACTCCTGTCACTAATGTTAATCAAAGAACAAAATAAAAGAAGAAATCAATGTGATTTTGTAGCTTTAATGAGAATTCTTCTGCATTTAATTGATAATTTAGCATTAAAGACTGTAAAGTGTTTGAGAACTTCCTTCAATTTCTGTATATTTCATGATAGCTCTCAATTATATTGTTGAATGGCTATAATTAATGTTAAAATAATCAATTTAATAGAGACATCAGTTACAGTATTAATATCAAAATGTTTTCTTTCATTCCTAAAATGACGCTGTTAAAGAAATATGTTGTTTCTACATCAATTTGAAGATTAAATGTGAAATTATTAAAATGTAAAAGTATATTTTAAAATATTATTGTTATGTGCGATTAATCGTGATTAATCACAGAAAATGTGTGATTAATCCGATTAATTTTTTTAATCGATTGACAGCACTAATATTTATATATATATATATATATCCTAAACTGACAAAAACCTTGACCTTAAAATATGGCTCTATGTCAAACAGCATCAAATCTCTTTGGTTGTTGTGACTGAACCGCATGACGTCACGTATTACAAAGAATGCAAGGATTTTTGTGTTGAGCTAAAGAAAATAAATGACGAGAGACTTTGTCATTTTGGCTTGAATTGTTTATTTAACTGTTATTCTTGACATTCTGTTTGTTTACCAGATTTACATATAACAGGACTCACTTTTTAGGCAAAGTTGCGTATGCAAACATTTTTACATCATTGGAATTTGAAAAAGCTAAAGAATTCATTTGAATGCAGCTGTTAGGGAACAGTTTCACTTGTTTCCTTTCATAAATCTGGTTTGCTTATTGAAAACAAATGTTGCAGACACAGAAAATACAAAGGAGTTAGCATGTCACACCCTGTGTCTGTCTGTTTTTACTGTGTGTGTACTTGAGTCATCAAGACACACCCAGTACAAGCTATAAGCTTATTTTAAACACCAGCCAGGATCTGTTTAAAGAACCCAAGGGCATGTAGTTTAAGGTTATTAAAATGAGCTTGTAATGTTTCAGCACCATACACTACGTAAGGGATAATGTACAGGCAGTTATCGCAGAAATAAGGGTCTTGTTTCACACTGGAGGGGCTTATTTCGCGAAAACAACGGCTACTTGCCACATGAGAAAAAACTGGACATGAAATGTGAATTTGAAATATTTTATTAGCTCATTTTTACTGAATGCAGACCTTCCGCGAGGAAAAGCAGTTTACTTTCGATTTTAAGGTAAGAAACGACGTTCAAATGTCACGACATGTTATTAAAAGACATATTTATATTTAATTTGTCAAAAAAACCTGTCAAAATGATTTGTTGCGTCCCGGTCACCGTGTGTTATTAGTTTTGAGAGGTTGTTATCTGGGAATAACGAACCTGCAAATGTCGCGACTGGCCAATCAGAATCAAGCATTCCAAAGAGCCGTGTAATAAATGGTTTTAAGCATCATTACTATTAATTTAGCTATTTTGGTCCATAAAAATGGTGTTTTCTAGGTTGATATGCCTGTTCTTAAACGAATCTGATGTCCTGGAGATCTTCATTGGAGCATATTGAGGCAATGAATGAGTGTGTCTATCTGTTGTGTGTTTACTTATGTGTTTGTTAATTCTGATGCAAGGGATAATGCAAAGAAAAAATGTGAAGTTTTAGGTCGGCATAACCCAGTATTTTTCTCTTTTGGTTTTCTCCATAGCTCAGCAGTATCAGTAAGGCCATCAATTCTTCAGAGACGCCGCTGAAGGAGAAACATGCTCGCAGTATCCTTAATGAATCTGTTTACAGTTTTCTTTCATTTTCTTCAAAAAAAGCGTTTATGGAGAACCTGGTTTGCAATGAAGTCCTGTTTATTTTTGTTTGAACTAGCCATTATTTGTCTCCAGTTTGACAAATTGTGAAATAACAGAGAACTGAGGAAGAATGTAATGTGATTCTCAGCAACGTGTCAGGTGTTTTCCTCAGCAACATGTTCAGGAATTATTCTGGGGACTCACAGACAGAAGGGGGCGTACACCTTCTGGTCGTACGCCATGGGCCTGCCCCTGCCCAGCAGTTCCATCCTCAGCTGGAAGTTCTGTCACGTAGTACACAAAGTCCTGCGCGATGGCCATCGCAATGTAAGCGTGCTTTTATTTCAATCTTCAATACACTCGTTTCTATCTTTTATCAAACCCTCACCTTTGACATCTCATTTTTATTTCTTTACTTAGGATCCAAAGTGAACAGTCTGTTAGTGAGTTAAGAAAATGTACAGGCCATAAATATTTTAAGGCTATAAAATACTTTTGCTTTACTGTACATTCAGCTGCATAATGGTCTGTTTCTCAAAAAATATATATATGCGTATATATAACTTTGTTCCTCATAGTTGGCTCAACTGGCTGTTTAACAGGAGATACACATCTACCTGAAGTTCTGTTATTTTGACAACGATCAACAAAGCACGTTTCGCTTCCTGGCTTGACTTGTTATACATTTTTTGCATACATTGAAGTTTGAAACCGAACAGACAACCAGTCACAGAGGTTATCTGTAGTAAACCATCTGTATTTCTCTGTTTCACCAACAGCAAACCCGTTCTTTTTAAACCATTGTCATTTAAACCATGGTGAATTGTAAATGGACAGTTTCATGCAGATACCATCAGCATTAAGTCTGGTTTTCTGCTCCACTTGTTTAGACAGGAAAAGTCTGTCAGATTTGCATGAATATCGACCAATCACTATTCGATTTAAATGCCATTTAGGGGCGGGGTTATGGTTGATAACCATAATAAAAGACTAGCATAGATTTAAGAGCATTTAAACAATTGCACAGAATTGATATCTGTCCAGAATAATAAGTTGATTGAAATACAGTCATTTTGATTTTATTTACATTTTTATTTACCTGGTACATTGTAAACACTTTACAAATCTTTAGTCATTAAAATACAATACCAACTTAGTTTTATGTGCAATGTTATTATTATTTAGCTTCTACCATATACAGTTTTTCGCCCAGAATGAATGCATGCATTTGTTGTTTGGAACAAACTTTCAGTGTGTCATTTTTTCTCATTCAGAGCTTACAAGACTGTATGAGACACTACAGCGACGTTGCTGAAACAGGGTTACTCTGGGTAAGTCAGGCTGCATGTACACATTCACATCTAAAATAAGGGTATATTATCGCTGTCAGATTAAAACAAAAAATATTTACAAACCCCGCAGACATACGTGAGGGTGACCAATAAAAATTATTTATGAAGAAAATGATAAAATATGGAGATACAAGGTTTTTCCGCTCGACAACAACAATTGACATTTTGTTTAATGCAAGCACATAATATTTAAGTTTATTTTGTGAATTTTTGAATAAAGAAAGACTAATGACTGATCATCCCTTTCTGTGTTCAGAATAACATCAGAGACAGACATGGATATGCACAGCTGGTTTCTTCATATTCCAAGCTCCTCTGCAACAAAATGGAGTTTCACACTAAGGTAAATTATAAATCCTGCTTTGTCTTTACACATTTCTCTGAGTATTTTCTTTGATTATTCAGTGTATACATGTATATCTCAGTTTACTCAGAGCTGACATGAATTGTAGTAATTCATAACTTAATATTAGAAAACCACATGAATAACTTGACTTCAAATTGATAAAGAACAATGCATTTATTGCCTTTAAAGGCCCACTTGTCTGTAGTCTGCCCCGGCTCATAATTGACTTACCCTTTAATCCTAGTATTGCACAAAAGTGCAAAAATACTGGTTGCTGTCAATTTTTTGCGACCCTTGCTTTGAATAGGATCATTTTTGGATGAACACGACATTCATGTGTTGCTATATGGGTTCATTTTGCAGCATTCGGAAATCCCATGCAGTTTAGAGGTCACAGATGAACTCCTGGAGCGTACGGCAGGAACAGACATCAATAACGTGTACGTTACATCTCTTACGTTACTTTTCTGTTTGTTTTTGTTTGTCTTATATTTCAACAGAAGTAGATTTTAGAAATGCTACAGTGCTCTAGACATGATTGCATTTGCTAAAAATTAGGGCTGTCAACGTTAACGCGTTAACGCATGCGATTATTTTTTTCAGATTAAAGCCCATTGCACATTGAGTTCGAAATTTGCGTCCGAAATTTCCGCACGTTAAAAAATAAATACGACCTCACGTTGTGTCAATCACATTTACACACTGCCTTCGATATTTTCGTCCGTCATGAAAAAATTCGGACCGCGTTCGATTTTCTGCGTTTTTCGCATCCGTCAAGCATTTTGAGTTGCCTTTTTTAACAATTCAGAGACACCTTCCAAACGAGATCCAAATACGAAAAAACGCATACGAAAATTTCGGACTGTATGTACAAAGACCTTAACACGTTAAAAATGTTTAACGCCATTAACGCAACATCCGTTTTTACTGTCATCATTGTCTATAGTTACATTATATAATCACGCTCTTATTCATATAAAGGCCTTTAAACTATTTAGGCGCGTTTTGAAATGGTTGTATTGACACGTCCAGTATAGATTGACAGCTTCTGGCTGTGGAACACGGCTCAACGCAACGCAACAGCGGTACCGTCTGGTGAACACATGGGCTTAAGGCTGCATCAGGCACTTGGCAGGTCCTCGGTCCGTAGCTGCAGATTGATCATCTGCGCAACGTTGCATGATGTCAAACACACCTGATATTATTGGATATCGCGATGATTTTAAAGTCGATTATCAATATATATTTATAAACACATCGCCTAGCCCTAGTGTATGTTTAATTTCACTTTACATGTGCGATTAATCGCAGTTAATCGCATGAAAAGTGTGCGATTAATCACAATTACATTTTTTATCTATTGACAGCCCTACTAAAAATACTAAAAACAAATAACAAAAAAATATAAAAAACATATGACATTTACAAACAAATTATTTTAAGCCATTTAAACAAATCTAAAACCTAATTTGTGTACTTGTCTTCTTTACGTCTCATGGTCCAATTAAGGGGGATAGATTATTTTATGCATCTTTCAGATTTTTTTGCACTTTATTTTCTACAAGCCATTTATTATAGTTAAGACATGAACTTATGAAAGTTGTTTTTCTGTGTCTCCAGGTTCCAGCTTACTGTTGAAATCTTTGATTACATGGACACAGAACTTCGATTAGCAGAAGCAGGTGAGTGGCATTCAGCTTTTACTACAGCAAATAATATTGTCATCCTGTGCAAGTTATAATCAATAGACCAGTGATTTTTTTATTTTATTTAACGCACACTCAACATGATACACACAATGTTCCTGTTTCTGCCCAGCTGTGTTGATTTTCAATAATGTAATGGCCTGAAGTCAGTTATTTTGATGATACGGTACCAGGGTTTTAGCCCCAAAGCTCTTGTGTATGTGTGTGCATTTGTATGCATGTTCATGTCACTTATATTGAAAGAAAAGTCATATACAGATTTTGAACAACATGATGTTGAATAAATGCTTACAGAATTTTTACTTTTGGGTGAACTATGGCTTTTAGAATGAATAATGGTCCGTCAGTCAAGTTTGTATTACAGTTTGCATCTCATGGATAATACTGGCTTGTTCATATGCATGATAGTCTGGGAGTAATTTTACGTTTTGTATTTTGTTTTTAGTGCTTCGCCAGCTCAATATGTCCATTGCAATCTCAACACTGACGTCAGGTCAGTGTAAACTAGCTCCTCTCATCCAGGTCATCCAGGACTGCAGTCATCTGTATCACTATACTGTCAAACTGCTCTTCAAACTCCACGCCTGTAAGTGTCTATGTTTTTTTCGTGTCAACCTCAAATTATTTGCCACTAATGTGCAAAATCATTTGTTTAAAGATCAGGTAACACACACAGTTTCTGCCAATCTCATATTCATTTTGAATACCTATACAGTAGTATTGCATACTTTATATATTCGAAAAGTATTTAGTTTGATAAAATTTATAAAAGAGAGGTACAACTGAACGATTATTTCTGGAAAAAGATGCTGGAGGCAGGCAGGGGGGACGGAACTACAGCACGAGCACACATTACATCATCGCATTAATCCCTTCGTGTTTTTTACATTATGCACGTACGCGCCGATTGCCAACAAAACACAGACATATGACTTAGTTTGAATTACCGCGTGCAGTTCATGTCCTGCATTTTATAGCACTGGGACCGCTCCATCTATCAGTTTCAAACGATCTCCAAATCCGGCTTTATATCCACCGTTTATATAACATCCATCACTGAAATGCCGTTAACAAACGAACACACCTCAACTTCTCTCACTATCGCAAGTGTAACGAGCTGCAGGCACACAGCACAGCCAATCTTAATAAACGGATCTTCCTATCGCTCGTCAGTTGGTGCGTGGGCAGGCTATTTCTTTCGCCTTGCCGTGCTTTTCCGGGAGAATTGCCCAATAGAAGGAAAAGGGTCCCTGTTACGAAACGGGGATCTAGACTTAAAAAAAACTTTCCGAAACAAGTTGAAGTGCTGGGGGAGTGTATCAAGCACAGAAATACTAAGTCATATGCCCAACTCGTTTTTTAACAAGTTGACCATGTTAAGCATGAGAAGCCAGCAAGTTTAACAGTGTAAAGAAGTCAGAATGCCTGAAATAGCATGTTAAGGCGTCTTTACACAGGCGAGTTAAGGCGTCTCTGTGGCGGATTAAATTTCTGTGTAAAGACGCAATGCAGCACGAAAGCCGATCTAAAATATGCCGCCTCTGACCCTCCTCAGACCCTAGTATCAAAGGCGACTCTGATGAAGCTCAGGTTTAGTGTAAATGAAGGCGCATTAAAGCCGCTCTAAACTACGTCATTGTCATGTCAGCAGAAAGTGAGAGAGTGAAGATGAAGCCAAAAACACACAGCCACATTTGTTTTAGGCTAATAATAACAACACAGGTTTTTTTAAATAATTCAAACAAATTTTTCGTTTCATTTCTTCATAAAATGATTTAATGAGGAAAAATGTTTGGAGTATATTTGTTTACTCAGGCAGGCTGTGGCACAGTTTGAATGCAGGATGTAAATTTTGAGACCGTTTTCAGCCATTAAAATAGTTTAGATTAGTTTTTAATGGCAAATTACATTTATTTCGTTTCGTTTCTTTTTAAAGTTAATTTAAAAAAATGTTTGGAGTATGACTGTTTGTGACTCAGGCCCGGCATGCAGATTTTTTTATTTGAACTCATGACATTGTTTAAATTCCTCCTTAAGCTCCTCTCCTTCGTGGAAAAAAACTTCCGGTACGTGTGACACGATCACATGCAGACATGTTTTACTGTGCGTCTCAAACTGCTTCAAATATTAGGTTTGTCGGACATTATGCAGTGTCGCAGAGTTATTTGAAAAGCTCTCGTGTTACTTAAGCAGATGGATCTCCGCAACACACGCATGAAGTCGAACACTTAATAAATCACAAACTTAACATTGTGTTGTGATGAGAGAGTGTGTGCTTTTCTTACCGTTTACCTCAAAACACTCGCATCATAATAATGTACTGTAAGTGTGCTTCGGTCCAGATCGTAAAGTGCGCTTGTGCACAGATGCCCGGCCCTAGGAGCGTAAATTATTTGGGTCTTGTCGGGCTAGGATTGAAATGCAGGATTTTGTCGTTATATTTCCAGACGCATCTCATTGAGGACAGTATTTCATACACGAAAACGATCTGGTAACATTTGCTGTAACATCGGAACTGTTTATTTACCTGGTCGACAGTGACTTTGTGGCTCTTTAAAACAACTTTTGGCGTCTTTCAATATGCGGTGAGATGCCCGAGAGTGTTTGTTAGCTAGGAAAATCATTTAAAATGTTGCATTTATAGCCTATTATTGCTTTTATCCTAAAGTATGCATTGTTATTATTCGTGTCAGTATATATATTTTTTGAGTTTATATTGTTTAATTTAAGATATTATTTCATCAGCATATTGTTAGAACTGTGCTTTTGTGGTTATGTTCAGCATTATTTCGCATTATTTTAATTCCTGTGTAAATGCATTTATGCCGCTTTAGAGCTGCATTAACGCTCTGTGTTTTTGTGGTTATGTTCAGCATTATTTCGCATTATTTTAATTCCTGTGTAAATGCATTTATGCCGCTTTAGAGCTGCATTAACGCTCTGTGTAAATACTCATTTTCGTGGTTTTAAGCCGCTACAGATTCGGTTTCTGTGCCGCCTTTGCTGTGTAAAGACGACATTACTCGATCTTTAAATTACAATCGAGAAAAACAGACATACAAAAAACATAGTAATAAAACCTTGACAAAAATACATTTTACAAATTTAGTCCATACCATGGTGTCTCAGTTCTCTATATATCCTCACACTGCTGTTAGGAGTCATAATACAGTATATAAAGCTGCAAACTTTAGCCTCTCTATCGCCATCTCTGTTTGAAACATTGCAGGTTACTTCAGGTATTTTTTATATGGATTGAAGTCAAATAAAGTCAAACTGATATTTCCTATAAAATCATTATAAATTATAAATCATTATAAGCTTACGGTTATGATACGGTGACAGTTTTCAACAAATTTTTCTCATTTGCTTGCTCAATAAAAGTTTTTGTTCATTTCTAACCCAAAAACTGTGCAGATTGCAGCTTTACATTTGTAACATTTGAAATTGGCAGGTTTACCAGCAGACACGCTCCAAGGGCACCGCGAACGCTTCCACGATCAGTTCCACAGGTACATTTAGGGATTTCCACCTAACACTGAGATTTTTTTTGTGTAGAGTTGTTCTGTGTTTCACACATTAAAATGAAAAGGTGGCGTATATGTAGTGTTATTGAAGAATTAAAGGGATACTTCACCCAAAGAATATTCTGTCATCATTTAGTCACCATCGAGTTGTTCCAAATCTGTATAAATTTCTGTTCTGATGAACACAGAGAAAGATATTTGGAAGAATGCTTATAACCAAACAGATATTGCCCCCCATTGACTCCCATAGTAGGAAAAAGTACTTTATCATTTTTTTTTGTTCTGTTGAACACTAAAGACATTTTGAAGAATGTAGGACAGCAAACACTTCTGGGGCACTTTTGACTACCATTGTGTTTTTTTCCTACTATGGTAGTCGATGGGAGGCAAAATCTGTTTGGTTATAAGCATTCTTCCAAATATTTTTCTCTGTGTTCATCAGAACAAAGAAATGTACACAGATTTGGGACAACTCGAGAGTGAGTAAATGATGACAGAATTTTCATTTTTGGGTGTACTATCCCTTTAAGAGAAAAATCTGTTATTTACTATTTTACGTTTAATACTACTTATTAAATATATGATTATGATTATTTGTAGCTTAAAAACGTTCCTGAATAAAGCACGAGACATGATGTACTTCAAGAGGCTCATCCAGATCCCCAGACTGCCTGACGTAAGGAAACACTTTATCTGGTTTTGTATTTTTTGTTTTTAACTCACAGTCAGCTTACTGGTTATTCAAACTTTCAAAATGACCGTTTCTTTTTTCTTCATTTTTTTAGTCTCCGCCAAATTTTCTGCGTGCTTCGGCTCTAGCGGAGCACGTTAAACCCATGGTTGTCATCCCAGATAACGAGGAGCCTGAAGAACAGGAGGAGGATGATCCCGAGCCTCTGATAGATGTTAGTGAAGCAGCGCCCATCATGAACTCTCAGCCAATGGTACGGTCAAGAGTTAAAAAACGGCTTCTTTCCATTCACATTTTTGGGAAATATATGGTTAATATATTATATGAATATATTACTTTTCTGATTGTTTTCTTATTTGTGTGTATTCTTGTTTTCACTTTTTTTAATATGGATGCACAGTTGCTCCTTCTCTAATATGTCCTGCGTTCATATATTTTAAAGGCTGACATATTTGATCAGGCATTCGGACCACCCAATAATGGATTTGATGATCGGTAGGAAAACATTCAAATATGAACATTACATTATTTGCATTGCATTTTGCAAAACGGTGTTTGAGAAGAATTGTCAATGATGCGTTTTTATATATTTGGTGTACAAATGTTCTAATAAGAATAAGCAGAGTGTGTTTTCTACTTCACAGGGAACTGCAAATCGAACGTCTGAAGCGAGAAATTGAATTGCTACAAGCCGAGCTGGAGAAAATCAAAGGAGAGGTGAGAGGAATGAGATTAAAGCAGATTTGAGATTTTACTGTGATTGTCTGTGTGACCGTTTTTACATGAAATAACCTTTAGAGAAATAGTTCACTCAAAAATACAAATTCTCTCATAATTGTATTCACCCTCGTGTCATCCCACATGTTCCTTTCTTCAACTGACCACAACGTTTTTACAACAGCTACGGAAAAATGAAGAGACCATTCCGAATTTTCATTTCATCAGCATTTCTAGATGTATTGTGGTCATTCCAGTCCAGTGTCTGTTGAATTTCAACAAAATCAAACCTCAGGAGTGACATAAAGTAATGTGAAAGACTGACAGCATGACAAGACACATAAAAACTGTGATCAAAATCCAGGTTATCACATAAAAAGAAAGAATTTTTGAACTTAACCTAAATACACAAACAAATATTACTGTTGTGTTGCTTCAAAGTGAATACGAACTTGTTTTCTTGGCAGTATTTGAGGTCTAAAAGAATACAGGGCATCTTTTCTTTTCTTTTGTTTCTCCAGTTTACTTTTTTGCAAATCAATGCAAACAGAAACAATATTTTTATTTAGCATTTGGGAGAAATGTTGTTAGTAGTTCACAGAACGAAACCAAAACGACCATTTTACCTAAACGCATACCTATTAATAGTAAATTCATAAACATAATCCGTATTGCTCATGTGTTTTAGGCTCAGCGGTACATCACGCAGCTGAAGTCACAGATCAACAGTCTGGAGGCTGAGCTGGAGGAGCAGCGCATGCAGAAACAGCGAGCGCTAGTGGAGAACGAACAGCTGCGGATAGAGCTGGAGTCATATCACCACCGCAGCGTTGAGCACGAGAGCCTGCAGGCCACGTTTACAGAAGCCGAGAGTGAGTCACACAAACACACCGGATTCAACAAACGCAAACACAAACTAAATCCCATGACTCTCTGACACACAGAGAGAGCCCAAGCAACAGATATGCGCTACAATAAACTGAAGGAGAAACACGCCGAACTGGTCGCCAACCATGCTGAACTTCTCCGAAAGGTATGACTATGGTTACTATGGTTACATGAATATGATCACGTTAAAGTCTCAAGCACTATATGGACTGTGTAAACGTGGTATTTTTGTCTTGTGAAGAGCGCAGATACTGTAAAGATGCTGTCGGCCACACAGCAGACTCAAGAGGAAGTGGAACGAACCAAACTACAGTTAGCATTTGAGATAGAGAGAGTCAGACAGGAGGCTGACATGAAGGTAAGAAAGCGGACATCCTTATTTACACGAACGGAGCAAAATGTCAAAGGATTGATTTAAATATTGTGTGTGTGTGTGTGTGTGTGTTCAGATGGAAGAGCAGAAGTTTGATATGGATAAACTGCGACGAGAGCTCGAGGAGAAAAGTTCTGAGATTCACAGAGTCAAAGCTTCACTGCAGACCACTGAGAAGGTAAAACACATCTTTCAGGTTCAACCGGTTCAAACGTCTGTAATACTTTCGGTAAACAAAGATGCTTTATTTTGGTCAAAATATGTCATTGTGCTTTCCTCTTTCAGACCGGAGAGATGATGAACAGCTCTATGGCTGCTCTACAGGCAGAGAAAGAGAGATTAATGCGCTCTGTGAGCGAGAAAGATGCTGAACTCTCGTCTCTGAAGCAGGCGGCTCAGTTGAAAGAGTCATCGCTCCTGCAGGAACGGGACAGAAGCATCAGGGAGCTGGGAGAACTACAGGGCAAACTCAAAGAGAAGGTACCACCAGCATTAAAAACATCAAATGTTTTGCACGTATTTTTGAAGCATGGCCTAAGTTTTAAAGGGCGTGCTGGTGTATTTGTGGGTGTGTGGTTGCAGTCGAGTCGTGAGGAACAGCTCCAGCAGAAGTTGTTGGAAGAGCAGTTCTCTCTTCTTCAGGCCACCGTCACTGAGGCTGAGAACATCATTCAGGACGCTGTGGCCAAACTTGATGATCCGCTGCATATCCGATGTGCCAGTTCCCCAGGTAATGAGACCCCGTCTACTTTGTCCACGAAATTTTACCCAGAAATGATTATTTTGGGATGCTTTCCTAAACCTGACCACCTCTGTTCTGCAGATTACCTCATCAGCCGGGCCGAGGCCACGCTTTCTTCCGTTGATAAAGTTCAAGCCGACCACACAGAGTTTGTGAAGAATATGAAGGGTAATTGTTACTTGCTCTCTCAGCATTTTGGTTGTATAATTGTATGCATATGTGTTTTTTGGGGGTGTGTGTTAATTCATGTTCACTTTGTTTATGGTTTAGATGCTGGCGGTCTGGTTAGGGCTCTTACTAAGTTCTCTCATCTCGCGGCGGACACGATAACCAACGGAGGCGCCACGGCAAACATGGCCCCTACTGACCAAGCCGACCGTAAATACACACTGTCTTTGACTGTCTGGACGGGCAAAACTCTGGACAGGCCTACTCTCTTTTTTATTTATGGATTTGTCAAAACTGTAAACCCACACAGATGGAAGTATGGTGTGCCATACTATACTATAGTATTAACCATGGTAAATGGCAAACCGCAGTAAACTGCAGTATACTATTGTATTCTGTGGTATTACCCATTGCAAATTGTAAGCCGTAGTATACCATAGTATTCTGTGGTATTAACCATGGCAAACCGCAGCAAACTGTAGTATACTATTGTATTCTGTGGTATTAACCATAGTAAATTGTAAACCGTAGTATACTTTAAAGTACACTACGGTATTCTTTAGTATTTACCATAGTAAATTGCAAACCGTAGTATACCATAGTATTCTGTGGTATTACCTATAGTAGATTGTAAACCGTAGTATACTGTAGTATACTGTTGTATTAACCATGGCAAACCGCAGCAAACTGTAGTATACTATTGTATTCTGTGGTATTAACCATAGTAAATTGTAAACCGTAGTATACTTTAAAGTACACTACGGTATTCTTTAGTATTTACCATAGTAAATTGCAAACCGTAGTAGGCCGTAGAATATTATAATATTCTGTTGTATTAACCATAGTAAATTGTAAGCTGTAGTATGCCATAGTAGTCTGTGGTATTAACCATAGTAAATGGTAATCCATACTATACTATAGTTGTAGTATACTGTAGTATTCTGTTGCATTAACCAGAGTAAATTGTGAACCGTTCTATAGTGTTGTATGATGTTGCATTAATCATAGTATATTGCAAACCGCACCAAACTGTAGTATGCCATAGTATTCTGTGGTATTAACCATAGTAAACTGTAAACGATTCTATACTATAGTATTCTATAGTATTAACCATGGTAAATTGTGAACCGTTCTATAGTGTTGTATGATGTTGCATTAATCATAGTATATTGCAAACCGCACCAAACTGTATGCCATAGTATTCTGTGGTATTAACCATAGTAAACTGTAAACGATTCTATACTATAGTATTCTATAGTATTAACCATGGTAAATTGCAAACTGTAGTATGCTATAGTATTCTGTGGTATTAACCATAGTATATAGTAATCCGTAGTATACTATAGTTGTAGTATACTACGATATTCTTTAGTATTAACCCTAGTCAATTGCAAACCATAGTAAACCAAAGCATACTATAGTATTCTGTATTAACCATCGAAAATGGTAAACCACAGTAAATTGTAGTAGATGCTCTTGTATACTTATATTTACACTAATATTTAGTGTTGTTCAAAAACACTACAGTATCTAGGAATTTAACTATAGTTTACTATCATACATACTACAGTATTTTTTCATGCAAATTCAATACAAATTTTATTGTTGTCGTTAGGTTTGACAGAGCACTGTAAGGGTTGTGCCACACAGAGTCTGCACTTTCTTAGAGACCTTAAATCAAAATCATCTCTGAAGGGAGCCGATCCCACCTCGATTCGAGCAGCCGTTCAGAAGATCCTCAGAATAGGACAGGTGAGAAATGCCCCCAAGTTTTGGTGGTTGCATTGCTGTCTACTATCTATTAAGGCAGATACCTTTTAAATCAATGTAAATCTCACGAGTGAATACTTTGAAAAGCTTTACATAGACAGCAACTTTAATGGTCATTTACTGGCATATTGGACATTGCTGCAGTGCTTCTGGGCAAAACAAAAAATCCATCAGCAATACTGTTTTCTCTGGATTCCTATGTCAAACATTCTCTTTAAAATGCTCATAAATGATATTGCTAACATTATTTGTTAATAACTTTATCTTGTACTCTCTCTGCTTCAGGATTTGAGGCCGAAAGGGATGGATGTAGGGAAAGATGAGTTGGGTGACATGGTGGAGAAAGAAATGGCTGCTACCTCTGCTGCTATCGAAGAGGCTGTTAGGAGAATAGATGTGAGTACACGGCCGGTTATTACACGCATAAATCTGTCAAATCATTTATAATTGTAATGTTGTTACTGATGCTTCTACACACGCGGCACATTTTGGCCTTTGCTGATGTTTTGGTCCTGATGTGAATTGTGGTTTTGTAGGAAATGATGAATCAAGCCAGGAAGGACACAACAGGAGTTAAGCTGGAAGTCAATGAGAGGTCAGTGGGTTTGATGTCCTTGTGTTGTTGACTGCTACAAATGGTTTAGTAATAAGAGTTTGTATATCTGCATTCATCTGTAATGCTCTAAAATATATTTATATATCAATGTTGTATTCATATTTTTCTTTCAGAATTCTGTTTAGCTGCACTGATCTTATGAAGGTAACTTCAATTTTACTGTCCCAGTAGATAAAAATGAGCAGGAATATTAATAAATAAAATATAGTTTCCTATAAGAATAAAGAATGCAAATAGCTATTATTAATAGCTTTTATTATTATATCATCATCACATTAAAAGTATTTGTTTCTTGCAGGCCATCCGTTTGCTAGTGATAGCATCCACAGATCTGCAGAAGGAGATTGTTGAAAGTGGAAGGGTAAAGGCTTGGATTTTGTTTTATAATCCATAATCTCTGTTTATACTGTCTGAAATTGACCTACAGTATTTATACAATAAACGTTGATAGTGAAGATATTTATAAAAGGCTGTGGGACTACTAGATAATGGTTTTTCATTTTTCTTTGACAAAAATATTATTCAGTTTATACTCTCAGTGATGTAATAACCTTACATTGAAGTGTTGGTTGTATGTGTAACATTCACTGTTCAGTTGATAGATTTATTTCTTGTTACAGGGCGGAGCAACAGTGAAAGACTTTTACGCTCGTAACTCTCGCTGGACAGAAGGTCTTATATCTGCTTCTAAAGCCGTAGGATGGGGTGCGACACAGATGGTGTATGTATAATAGCTACATGTCTTAGACTGTAAAAATAATTTATAGTTATTATACAGTATTATGTTTTAATTGTCATTTTTAAATAAATATGTTAAGCATCAGGGTTAACAGAATATTGGATATTATGTCTGATCAGAATTCTTTTTCAGCATGTCCCACATTAAAGTCATGTTGCATGTGACTTTCAAGTGTTTTGTAAGTGTTATGTAATGAACATTTATGAGGTTTGTCATAGTACAATTCATAGTTGTATGTTTTGAATGATTTGTTCACAGGGATTCTGCAGATAAGGTGGTGTTACACACGGGGAAATATGAGGAGCTGATCGTGTGCTCTCATGAGATCGCTGCCAGCACGGCACAACTTGTTGCAGCTTCCAAGGTTTCACTTTTATATCATAATATCAGTGATTTGACCTCCCTGTGAAGTAGAGTTAGGCATTGAAGCATTAGAAAATCAAACTCAAGATTTGCATTTATGATATCGTCGCTGTCCTTTCGAAACCTCCGATTTTGCAGTTTTTCAGGAAATGGAAAAAACACTGTACTTTTTAAGGGTGACTAATTATAATGATTTATGGCATAAAATAAAAATCACAAAATATGGAGATGCAAGGTTTCAAGAGGACAGCAGCGATATACTAATTATGGATTTCACAATTCATTCAGATTACAATTTGATACAATACAGGGTTCATGATACAATATTTTTAACAAAATAAAAAGATAAACAAGATTTATTTCCAAAACATTAACCATTTTCAATAACATTTTGTATATACTTGTTATAGAATTCACAACATTCAAGGTTTAATTGAACCTTCTGTATGTAAATTAATACAAATTTAATGGGTCTCTCACTTAAAAATAAAATGGAATTTTAACAAAATTCAAAATCAAAAAAGGAATTTAGACAGCAAAACCCTGAGAGAAAACTACTTAAACAGTGGAGGCACAAAAACAAAACAAAGAAGTATTTGTATATACGTAGTAGTATAGTAATATAATAATAAGTAAATACAGGCATGAATACACCTATGTGTCCCTGCAGGTGAAAGCAGAACCGAGCAGTAAGAGGCTGGGTGTACTTCAACAGGCCTCGCGTCATGTTAATGAAATGGCTGCTAATGTGGTGGCGTCCACCAGGACGGGACTGGAACAAATCGAGGACAAGGGTCAGTGTGATGTCACAGGGTCATACTTCCTGTTTCCTCTTCGTTAAGAAATAGAGTGTGATGCTATGACAAGGATGAAGTCTATTCACTAAATCAATTGTTGTTCTCTGCTCTTGTGTTAATGTTAAGACACCATGAACTTCTCCGGCATGTCTTTGATCAAGCTGAGAAAAGAAGAAATGGAGTCACAGGTTTGATTGTTTGATTCATAGTGACGTGTGTATGCAGTACATAACAAAAACCAAATAAAAGCAATGTTTCTGTGTGTACACCTGATATGATGTATATCATTTTAACATTTTAACGTTCAGGTAAAGGTTTTAGAGCTGGAGTCCATGCTGGGTAATGAGCGTCTGCGTTTGGGTGAGCTCAGGAAGAAGCACTATGAGATCGCAGGTGTCCCGCTGGAGCAGATGGCTCAGGACAACGGTCTGCAGACCTCCTCATATGCTACCCCATCATCTCCCAAACCATCTAAACCCACTCTAATGAAGAAACCAGCCCTTGCCCAGAAACCCAACATCCTTTCTAAAAGCATGGTAACTATAGGTTAGGTCAAATATACCAGAATTCTTGATTTTGATTGGCACCTCGACTAACATTTCATGTCTCTTGCCTACAGTTCAGGTGAGCACGTCTGGACGAAGATATTTGAAGACTTGCGTGAAAACATGGTCATTTTTATCCTCCTCTTGCACCCCTCCCCCCTTTAACCCTTTTTGTGACTGCTCATTGAAATGTGCTGCTGTAGCTTACAGGTCTCTGCACATCTGAAGGTTACTTGTGCCTTTTTATCTTAGATGTGGAGCTACAATTATGTTAGGTGGAAGTAGCCGAGATTCGCTGGGGGATTGGGGATATATTTAGATGCATAGAATCCCACTATATTTATGTAAGAAATAACAGAGCGTTTGACATTGGACATTACATGTAGATTTTGAACTGAAACTCCGCCCCCCTTGCAGTTCACTCCCTGGAGTCAGACCCCCTGAGATCCCCCAATGTTCCAAACCTTTTTGTTTTTAGATTACAGATATTATTAACTGTCTTATTTATATAGCACATAGAATGTACTCGGGCAAATAGTGAGTAGCTCTCTGACTTCAGGTCAGCAACAACATCATCACAATGCATTTTTAATTCGTAAGTGTTCTCGCATACATTGTTTTATGTGTGATTCTTATCAAAACGTATTTGTGTTCCAATAAACATAAGGGTAATATGGTAGGAAATGAATTCTGCCACACTATGTGTATATCTACAGAGTACTGTATATGTTGAGCCTTTTTAATTGGGAGGTTTTTCATTGAATCGGGGTGAAATGTCTCTTTCTTCACATCTACAGATTATATTTTAGTCATGTTCGACTGTTCCTTGTAATAAATGTAAAATGAACAATAAATGTTAGATGTGTGGATACTGTAGCACTGATTGTATTTAGTGTGTAATGTGTTTCATGCTTTGCTCTAAATTTGAATAAATAGATGATTTGGATTAAATTAAGTCATTCATCTCAACATTAATAAGTGCTACAGTTCAGCTGCTGCCAGTACAGTAATTGATCAGTATTGCCATTAAAGGTGCACCTATTAAACTTCAACTCACAAAAAATACATTGTGTGTTTAATAACTGCAGTAGTTTTTACGCTTATGTGAATCAAAACAGTATACCAAACACTGCGATGAGTATATTTCTAACAAATATCAAATGTAATTTACAGACTGTATAGCCTACTACAAAGTATGACGTGGCATGGTTAAATTCATTTTTCACGTTTCTTGATGTTACATATACTGTATATACATATAAAGATCTATTCTATTCTATTGCTGTACGCAATGGTTTCACTTTTGTTCAATTGTTACGGGGCTGTTTACAGGAACAACCGCCCTCGTGATGTAAGCATGATTTCACCTGACCGTCCATTACCGTACTACGATACTACTCTTACTGTTCTTTCCCTATTCAAGTAGATAGACTTGCTCTTGTATAGCTGCCCGAAAACGTTGCAAATATGGTCGGAAGTGCGGAGACTTTTCGTAAAGGGACTTTGGCACTACTCAAAGTAGTTTCATGGAGCGAGTCATCCATTGGCTGGTTAAAACGTCACTCAAATCCAGAAGTACAGTTTGTTAATTCCATTCGGAAAGAGGAAGTTAATGGAAAACTTGTGAGTGCGCTCTGCATTTTTGTAACTAGGGAGTAAGTTAGATGGTTTTAGATGAAAATGGGAGACCGCCAGGACAGTTCCCCCATGCAGGCTTTCGAGAAGGACGCGCTGGATCTGACAGTTGAAGATGTGTACGACATTTCTTACGTGATCGGCAGAGATCTGTTGAAAGTGAACACGGGCGCTCGGGAGTTCTCTGATTTACAGTTTAAAATCGTCCGCGTGCTGGAGATGTTTGAGATGATGGTGAACAAGTATAACCTGTCACTGGAGGAGCTGAGGATGGAGCGGGATAACCTGAAGGGAGAGCTGGACAGAGTCGCCTCAGAGGAGTCTAACGTTACCAGTCATAACAACCATGTGAGTTCGTCCCACCTAAATACGGATTTTGACGGATTGGTTAGGATTAGTATTATCAAAGTACAAACTACAAATACCATGGTTAAACTGTGGTTGCTGTAGTAAGGCCATAAGAAGTTTGCGGGTTGCTATGGTGTTACTACAAAGAGTCCTAGACGAAACCGGAGGTGGGAACATCCCAGTTTAAATGTCCTACCTGCGACCTCAATCAATCACGTGTCACGGCACTTTAAAGAACGCCAAACGTATTTATTGTTTGAATGTTGTGATGTTGTTTAATGTAGGAAAACAATACCAGGCAGAATATTCACTACAATCTTTTAATTTTGACAGCGCAGCAATTCTCTTACCAGCAAGGAGTATAGAGACCTAAGAGGTGAAATTCTGGTGCTTTTTGGGAAACAGCCACTAGGTGGCGCTTCGGTTGCGCGGCCGCCATCTTGGGGTGAAAATGCTAGCTGGACAATAGCACAGACATACAGAATAGCGCTATAGAAAATTCTCAAATTAAGTCATCAGTACATTTTATGACACCTACAGTAAATGTTGTTTTGTCTTATATATGTTTTATCTTATCAGTTGTCGAATCCAACTATTTAGCCTACTTTATTGAGTATTTCCATTGTATGCAACTTTATACATGTACTATTAACTTACTTATATGAGTTACTATTTCTCCACTAGGTCTCAAATATATATTGTACGTTTTAATCCCCTGGAACACACTACAAACATGATGATCTCATAGAACCATGCTGAAAAAATAATAATTTAATGGATTTAATGGTAATAATGTTAAATCCTTTTGGAATAATACCAAAAGCACACTACAAAAAGGAATTATGTATGGGTTTTAATGGAAAAAGCTAATGGTAACGTAACCATGAATTTCTGTGGTGGTTTCTATTGGGTTTCAATTTGTTTTTAGCAAGGATGCATTTCCATTTTCAATTAAAATACCATTATGAACCATTAGCTTTTTCCATTAAAATGTGGGTATTTGACAGATTAATATTCAAATTTGTCCTATGGTGTGATGGAAAAAAATCTCTCTTATACTGTTTTATATTATAAACATGAATAATAATATAAAATAATGCAATATCAACAGTTTGTTTTCAAGAATTTTCTATGTCACACGATGTATTCGTCAAATACCCATTTATTGTTCAACATTGCCAATTATTCTGATGCATGTCCTTAATTTGTTGGTATTAATAAAGTGTTTATTATGCTAATACTTGATAACCCTGTTGAAAAAAACAGCATACGCTGGGATAGGTATGTTTTGATGCTGGTTTGACCAGTTTACACCAGCTATGGACCAGCACATGACCAGTTTAAACCAGCACAAACCAGCATCAAAACATATCAAACCAGCATGCTGTTTTTTTCAACAGGGAGCTTGGTATCTAGAGAGCAAAGGTTTTGTCATCATGTATTGTCATCATTCAGGTTAAATTTCAGCTTTTATTAAAAAAATAGCTGATATTGCCATCGCGACAGCAAAAAACCTATTGGACTGCCGAGTCGCTTTCACCCCAAAATGGCGGAAACGCAAGGCCGCTACTGGGCACGAGTGTTGCAATGGAACGTCCCATTGAGTTTCGCCTCTTGGTATTCTGTACTCTTTGTTATCAGGGACACATACTAACTGACTTCTTCACAACACTCTTCATCTCTCTATATGTATGTTACTATTTCAGTTAGGACTTTGTTTGTTTGTAACTGTTGGTTCATTCGGTTTCACATTTTTCAAACATTTGACAGTAGAGATTTATTGTTTATTAAGTTAGTCCTGTTACAAACGTATGCTGAACTACTTGTTTTTTCTTTGTAGCAGAACATCGGTCCAAACAAGCTTATTGTGGACCTAAAGGACCCCAATCGGCCGCGGTTTACCATGCAGGAGTTAAAGGAGGTTCTACAGGAGAGGAACCAACTCAAAGCACAGTTGCTGGTGGCCCAGGAGGAACTACAACTTTACAAGAGGTAAACACGTGATATTTACAACACACTCGATTGATGTACATCATGCACACACTCATGATAGTGATATGTGCGCTTGCAGTGGGGTGCTGGGCTCAGAACAGAACATGGTGGAGGTAAATCTGGAGACCCCTTCTCCATCAGAACCCCCACCAACAGTCACCTCAGAGAACAACAAAGAGAAAAGCACCATTCAGAAACTGTGAGTGTTATTGTCTTCACGCTACCAAGTATGACAGTGCCCTAAACGCTTTTTTCAGTTGCTTTAGAAATCACACAGAACAGTCAATCTGGTACAATGTTACATCAAATAAATGTGTTAACAATCAATGTTTTATTTTGACAGCTTTTTTCTGTTTTTCAGATTCTCGTTCCGACAAAAATAACCATTTGACAAAACCAAACAAAAAGACAACCCAGTTTTGTATCGTCAGAAAGGAGTGTAAAACCAGCATCACCTACTAAGTGTGATGTCAACGCACAGAAAATAACAATCATCTCGTTCCTCAGTTTAAAACAAAAACTATGGTTATAATTAGGGATGCACCGATATAATTCTTTGGGTCGATACCGATACCGATTTTGACAAACAACTATCGGCCGATTCCGGTCAGTTGCATACAGTACTACACAATATTAGCCAGTTTTTCTGCATTCAATTATTTTTACTGAACATGAATTGGATCCATTTAACATTTTAAAAGAGGCACAAGTGTAAATGTGACTAAATGTAAGTTAAGATAAAAATACAATAAGACAACATGACAATCTTCAAAGGTGATTTTTCCTATCCAATATTTATTTTATTAAAAACGCTAACTCAAATTTAAAATTGAACATTTCTTTAATACATTTAAATAAAGTCTGTGCTGTTCATTCTCATTGCCTCCATGCAGTTAATTAATCAACTAGGGACCTATGAAATCCGTTTTATTTTTTTCCTAAATTCCGTTTTATTTATCCCCAAATTCCATTTTTATTTTTCTGGATTCTGTTTTCTTTTTTTATTAACTATGTTAATATGAACCAGTATCTTAAATCTTATGTTTTTTCTTTTGCTGTTTTAAGTCTACTTACATTTAATTACTAGTTTTGTTAATTTTTAGTAGCAGTTTTGTCACGCGAGTAACCGGACTTTTATTTTGACGACGGACTTTAATTTTGACGGCTTACCGCAAAGTTTGACAGCAGCTTCTCGCAAACGAAACGGTAAAATGCGCCTTTGAGGTAAAAAGCAGCGCTGATTCAGTTTACGTGTTCGCGTCCACCAGATGCTGAAAAGTCCACTACAGTACACAAAACCACACCACTCATTCACACGCAGAACAAGCAGATTGCATATTTAAACAGCAGCTGAATAATTATTAGCGCTATTCAATTTGAAATTTATAAACTGTTCAGTGCTACTTTCCATCCGTGTTTGCTAATTTACATCTGCGTTTTCCGCATCACGGAAATCAGGGCCGATGGTGTTAAATTAATCCAATATCGGTGGCCGATACATCGGTGCATCCCTAGTTATAATAAGACACAATGAAAGTTTTAAAATGCTCGTTTTATGAAATACTTTCTGATTGGTCAACCAGGATTCCAACGTGTGAGCTGTCATGCTGGAGTGCTGTGTAAGCCTGTATGACTGACAGTGTTTGTCTTGATGCTCAGTCAGTAGATTTTTTACATGGTAATAGATCATATTTAGTGGATGATAATCCACAAGTAGGATTTAATAATATTTTCTAATTATTATTATTGCACATGTATAGGTTGTACGTACTGTATGGTACGTATGTGTTGGGGTTTTTATTCCAAGTTTAATTTCAGTATTTTATCGTGTTTTGGCTGTTGCACGGATAACAAAATTCACTAAAACTCCTTATGGTGTATGAAGTGATCATATGGTGAGTGTTAAAGCTCTAAGTTGTGTTTCTATGCACAGTTCCTACTAGAATGAAATTTCTTATCTGTTAAGAACTTTAACTTAAAAACTTTTCTGTGTTATTTGCCAACAAGCAGTAGGTTTATGTGAATCCGAAACTTTTATGTATTAACAATTTTTTATATGTTGAAGTTGCAATTTATTATATCAAAGTAATATATCACATTTGAAGTCACTGTCGTGGCCAATAAAGTGTACTGGGATGTGGAGTCATATACTTTTTTCCTTGATTTATGACCAGTGTTGGGTAAGTTACTCTGAAAAAGTAATTAATTACTAGTTACTAATTACATATTCAATAGTGTAATTAGATTACTGTACAAATTACTCTCTCCAAGAAGTATTTAATTACTTGTTACTAATTACTTTATACATCCTATATCAACCTTGATTAGTTGAGTGATTCAAGGATAGACATGAAACGGCTCTTTTAATTCATTCAAATAAATAATATTAAACTACATGTAGTATTATTAACTGACCAAAATATTGCAAATGTGAGAGTTATACATTAAATCATGGATTTTAAAGTTAGACTTTGAATTTTGATGTCAATTCCACTATTGCACACACATACAGTATATTACACACAGTATTTAGTTTAATTACTTCAGAAGTAACTCCCTTACTTTACTTTTTCCAATGGAAAAGTAATTAAATTACAGTAACTAATTACTTGATAACTAGTTACACCCAACACTGTTTATGACAAATTTAAATGATATCAAATCATCTAGTCAGTGTGTCTCGCACATTTAGCACTCCCCTGTATTAATATCCCAACGCTGTGAATAGAGATGTGAAAATGTGATTTTTTTATTGACCTGTATCTTTAAAGCTTGTTCATAGAATTTGTTTCTAATGTTCTTAATTCATAGTAAAAATGGATCATTTTTTCTATAAGAAAACAAAACCATTTATTCACATTTACACACTGTAGCTATCATGTGCTTTAATGCATTGAAGCATATCTTAAAAGATACAAGCAATTAAATTCAAATGGACCTATTACGCTTTGTTGTAAATCTCAGTATTTCATATATTGAAACATTTTATTGTCCATAAATCTATATAAAATGCAATAATCTTCATTTATCTTGAAAACCGAGAGCTTCCAATCGTACCCCATTAAACACCTTCTGGATGTCAGGGAATTGATTATAGGGTGAAGTTCATTTTATGGTAAATTTATACATTTGTAAAAGTGGACTAAAACCGACCATGTCAAAGCAAATATACACGAATTACAGAAAAACAACATGACAATCCCATATTGTCCTGTTCTTTCAGTCCTTAAGAGTTAATGCTTGAGCCACGGATGAGCTGCAGTGGCTTCTTTACTGCGATCGCCATAATCGTACAGCAGCTCCTCGTCTACCTTGAGGTCTCTGGATGCCAGGAAGATGAGATGAGGTTCTCCATTCATATCGTGAATTTTGGGCTGAAGGTTGCCATTCTTACGGTGGTTGATCAGTCGTCCCAGACGGCTGGTTTCTTTAGTAGCATCCACACTAAAAAAAGAAAAACAGACGATAACACTATTTTCATTACATGACCAATAATTTCTCTCAATTCTAAAGCGAATTCAAAGTCAATTCCAGAACCATTCACACAAAGCACTGTAATCATACGGCTCTATTCACACCCAGAGTGTTATGCAAATGTTCTCAGAGCCTAATGAACATTTGTGTTACCCTGTGAATGGTTTGGGGATGAAAATCCTTGATTATCATTGCTTAATTCATCACACATTTTTTGTAGTGTGAATAGACTTTTACACCAGTAGGTATAGGAAAAGGGAAAGAAAAAGACCCTCACCAGTAGCTTTTGTCGAGGTAGCGGAAATAGAACATATAGCAGCCTGTGGTGGGGTCTTGAGCATACTGAGATTCTTTCTCCTTAGCGTCATCAATCTCCAACAATTCCCCATGATACTCCACTACAAACTGGCCTCTCTGGAACGCTCGGTCCGCAAAAACCCCTCGTCCTTTTCCTTCAATATATTTCACCTGATTGAATAAACAGAAGTTGCTCAAAACTGGAAGAAAGATCTTGTTTCTGTAGGTCAAACACGCGAGCATGTTGCTAGCAACACTAAAGTCAAGGCTTTAAGTCAATTTAATGCATACCAGCAACTGCCAAATGCATACATGTAAATGCAAGGTCTCACCTTGAGTCCCTCTTCCACATTGTTTTTGATGAGGTCTTCAATGTGCTGATGTTCTTCACACTATTTAGATACAAGATGCAATAAAAAAAGGAATATGAATGCAAATAGGTTTGTCAATATAAGGAGGTAGGCAAAAAAAAGGCTACACACCTTCAGCTCAGCTTTGCTTTTCCTGCAACTTCGTCTAATGGGAAAAAAATCTGTGACCTTCCGATTCTGTTCAGAATCGTTGCCTTTTACTCTAAAAATAAAACAACACAAGGCAAAAATTAAAATGTGTTAATTTGTTAAATTTGTTATTACAGATTTGTTAAATCGGCTTACTTTCTGCCTTTTGATTTTTTGCTGTTAGGCCCTTGCCCAGATTGTGTGTGTTGCCTCGCCCCAGAATCAGGGGGCACAGCAGTCTGTTCATTAGGGTCACGAATTTGTACCAGCGTATGTTTCTCTTGTTTAGATGTGTTCAACTCATTTGCACCTTAATATAAATAAAAATAAAATCAGTCGGCATGGTGTAGAATAGTGTCTTTGCTCCAATACAGCATATGGAGCACCTATGATGCTCTTAAAGTAGTAGTTCGCCTTCAAAATGAAAATTCTGTCATCTTTACACACCCTCTTGTCATTTCAAACCTGTATGACTTTCTTCTGCAGAACACAAAAGAAGATATTTTGAAAAATGTTGGTAACAGAACAGCAAAGCCAGTGCAAGCGAATGGGGGGCTGTTAACAACATTCTTCAAAATATCTTCTTTTGTGTTCTGCGGAAGAAAGTCATACAGGTTTGAAATGACAAGAGGGTGTGTAAAGATGACAGAATTTTCATTTTGAAGGTGAACTACTTCGTTAAATCTGAAGCATCAGCAATATTTGATGCTTCGAACAGCTTAATTTCAGATAAACTCCGGATGGGATAATGTCCACTGCATGCCAACAGAAGAACATCAGTGAGACAAGACCACACTAAAAAAACAAACAAAGAGCGCTGTATAGTAAATCAAGGTCGTGAGAAAGCAGTTAACAAAAACTGCCTGCTTACACCATCTTTATTTTTACCAGTTTGCAACACAGAATGCATGACTTAGATTATGAACACTTGAGTACTGGTGGTGGGTGAGTGAGTGAGTCGGTTTTTTGACATCGAGGTCATAACAATATTTGAGTACTGTAATGCTTGTTTTGTCTTAATTTCTATTTAAATGCACTCATTTGTAAGTCGCTTTAGATAAAAGCGTCTGCTAAATGAATAATGTCAATTCATTTTGGGGTCCTCTCAGAAGTTTGGTGATGCCCTCAGGTGGGTCCCGGCCCCCTGGTGAAACACTGCCACAGAGGACAAACTTTAAAACACATATCAAGTTTGTACAGTGTTAACAGTATTGTAGACAAATATATTTACCCTGTTTATTGGTGTCACGAGGTGCAGTACTTGTTGCAGAATTGTTTTCTTGAAGAGGGCTTTTCTGGAGAGGAGAGCGGTGCTGCTTTACATTTAGACAGCTGGATATTGTCGTCTGTCCCTGGCACGTCTGCAAGAGAAGTGCAGATGTTTAATAATAATACTAATTTGTGTTTTAAGCAAAATAAAACGGTAAAGAAATAAGTCACGTCAATCCATAACAAAAGAAAAAACTGTTACAAAGTATAAAGCGGTTCGACTTTGTGCGGCGCTGCGCAGGACGATGTGCGTATGACATCAGAGCACCGCGAGAGCGATTGGGAACACCTTTAAAAGCATATCTCTTACCGCAGCTTTTCCGTGTTTGTTTTCCTTTGCCTCTTTGTCTTTTACACCGGCGTCCCCGGGTTTCGGTTTGGCAGAAATTGCCGTTTTCCTTTTACCTACGGCCAAATAAACAAAGCGTATCTGTCAAATGTTGTGTTCATGCAGCCTGAAGCAGAACAAGGCGCGCGTTTAATTAGTTATTTCATTAATGAAACACGCGAATAAATTGTTTTACCTTTAACCATGTTCGTTTTCTGAAAAGAGTACGAGTTAAGAGAGGCTGTTTTACTATACAGCGTGCTACGATAAACAACTCCGTGTGGACTTCCTGGGATTTAAAAATCCACCTCGTCGCTCATTGGTCAAACGATTGGTAGGCGTCACAAACCCCGCCCCGCAGCATATTGTGTATTTACGCATGTAAACGCAGAACTGCAGCGCGTAGTATGCGAAAACATTAGGCGAAAAGTACCCGGATGGTCTACTACTGCACGCCGAGGACATCTGCTGGTACAACACATGTCAATGCAAAAAGGTATTTTCGTTGGATAATATTCTGAAATAGACAGATCTAAACATTTGCAGAACATGAAGATTATTATATATGAGTGAGATTATTTCTAGTTTAGTGCTTGTTTATTTGTTTGTTTTCGTTTTAAATCTACTATATGAACAGTTACAGGCATACATAATAATCACATTACAAAGCCTACTATTTACATTTATTTATTACGATTTATGCAGATAATTACTGCATATATCACATTTGTATCTGTGTTTGTATGTACATATTTGTCTTATAGTGTAAATATAGCTTTTTATTTATTTATTCTGTAACCAAGAATTCAATTTTTTGTGTAGCCCTTGGCAGTAAACATTCATTCATTTACAAAAAAAATCAATGTCCTCATACTAGTACAAACAAGTAATTCAGAACAAACTTGTCTGATCCAAGTTTAATTGAGTCCAATCTTATACGGTATATATAGGCCTAGCCTATAATGGGGTGGCAGAGTTCAAAAGTATTATTATTCTTATATTATCTTATATATAGTATTATAAAGTATATAAAGTATTATTTTTACATTAATTATTTATGTACAAAATGAAAAGATAAAAGTTTGTTTAATTTACGAGCCACCTCTGTGTCATTTACTGTTTTAAAAATGCCCACTTGAGCTCATCAAGACATTTCACAATAAGATACACATTCTGTTAACAAGCTGAAAAAAACTACACCATGAAGTAGAAAGAAGTTTTCCGAAGAAGCGGTGGAAGTTTCCAGGTGTATGACAAAGCAAATCCAGGCATTCTTTGGCTTCAGAGCAAACCCCTATGATTCTAATATTTATTGTTATGTAAGGATGACCTAAAAAACATTTTGAGATTGTGTAACATCACATAAGACACATTTTATGACTACCATTCTCTAGTTTAAAACCTCTACCTAAGACACATCTGCTTTTCCTGAGGGAGACACACTGTTTTCCATCTTTTGAACTTGAAGACATTTCCTACACAGCCAGTGATACTTATATGATCCGTATTCACTCTCATTGTGTGCAGCTATGTTAAAAGCAACCATAATTCAAAACTTATAAAATTATGTTAAAACAGTATGTGAATTGCAGATAACGGAAGGGCTTTAATATAAAAAATTACTTAGCATTTACCACCCTTTTGAAACATGTTTCAGAAATAAAAAATATTACATTAAATTAAGTACCAGTTTAAGTCGTTTTAGTGCCAGTCCGGCCCTGTCTGCAGCTCCAACAAGGTTTAGTTGCATCTTTGCAAAAATGCATGTTTGTGCACAAGTTTACGTGCTATGCAGTTATAGCGGTTATGAAATTAAACAAATTGTGGTCCTGATAGAGTTAACGTGGTTTCATTCAGCCGCTTCAGAAAACTTCTGGTTTAATTGATTTTCCATAACTCATCTGTCATTATACTTGTCAAACCAAATCATTCTTGTAATTCTGGTCTAAAAATGTTGACTAATTCAACTAAATCAAGTTCAACTTCAAGTAATAAAAAAATCATTCCTTTCGTCTTTTCAAGCGCATTCGTTTAATTTGATTATTTCAGATGGAATATTTACTGGAGCACATCACGTTGACAGGAGAATTGACTCAAACCCAAAGTAATCATACCTTTATATAATTTACCATCAACAACAAAGGCTTTGGGCTGTGGCCTAAATCTGACAAGCTTTTATTAGTGTGGTCATTTACTGTAAAAGAACAGAAGCATTCTGGAGGAGGTGCTTAGTAACACCTTAAATATAAAAGACATCTGAGGAGCATAAATCATGCGAGCTCCAGTCTGCTTCTCATTCGTCTGCAGGGCTTCAGTCTGGTCCAGGAGAAAAAATCAGGGGTCAGAAACATTTGTGCTGGAACGAGACTAAAAACACTTCAGCTGGATTTGTGATACACAATTGATCAACAATGGGTGTTTGGATAAGGACTGTGTTGAGTTTACAGGTTATTTTACTGCTTCCTGTCACGGTGAAAGCCCAAGGAATCGGTAAGTCTGACTTGTTATTATTTGTTCATCAGTGCTTGTTGAAACATTCATGCATATGTTTTGAAAAGCTAACAATGTTTTTTCATTATTCGATATATGTTATGGTCTTTGGCATCTAACCTGTATTTACTTTTTTTATCCAAATTGCATTGGGACATGCAACCAAAAATAAAAAATGTATTCACCCCCTCATTTGATTATTTTTCTGTGAATAAGAAGATATTTTAAGAAATGTCTCAGTGGTTTTGTGTCCATACAATGGAAGTCAATGGGTGCCAATGTTGTTTGGTTACCAACATTCTTAAAAAAAATGTGGATTAAAAAATAAAAACTCACATGTGATGAAAAGGAAAATATGCACGTGTTAGGAAAGACTATTATCACTTTACAGCGTAAATGTCATTCTCTGGAAAAAGTTCCAGCGCGCAGTATATCGACTGCAAAATTACTTTATAAATGGACTTTTATTATGTTATTTGCTTTCATATGTTTCCTGCTTGAGAGAAGATTATTTCAACAGCATGTTACAGAAATGAATCAAAAAGCGTCTGTATTCAACATTATATTCCATATTAACCACACTTAACTGAGAAAAAATAGTAACTCAAATCTGTTCATCATGTACATTTGGCAGTTTATGATCTCCTGGCGTCATCGGATTGCCTCCCTGATCTTCTGCAAGGAGGAATAAGTGCAAAAAACATGGACAACGTTTTCATCCTGGCAACCCTGCAGCTGCAGAGCAGAGCTCCGGCGCGCATCTTCCGCATCTTCAACGCTGCCGACAACACAGACTACTTTGACTTCGCAGTGCAGGGGAAACTCAACAAAGGTTTGTTTGCGCCAAGCTCACTGGTGTGTGTCTTCAAATAAAGAATAATGCTGGAAATTGATATGTGCTCACAAAATTTCTTGATCCCTGACAGTCATTTTGAAATACATGAAAAGCAATGGAAAACAAGGGACAAACACTTTCTCCAAAGTGCAGCTGGTGGACGGTCAGAAGCACCACATCATGCTTCACTTCGGTGGTCTGCAGCAGGGCACCCCCTTCACGACGCTCTACGTGGACTGCAGTCTGGTGGAGAGAGTGCACGATGTACCCGTAGCCTTCAAATCTTTACCGCAGGGGTCCGAGAGAGTGACACTGAAGACCCTACAAACATCATCTCAAGTAAACTCACTGATATATCCTTTTCATTCGGATGGTTTACTGGTTAAGATGGTCTAGATGAATTCTTGTTGAAGACCGGGGCACTTGTGTTACAGGACAAGCTGTTGGACCTGAAACTCGTGCTGGATGAGTCCATTGAAAATGTTGTGGAGCTTCAGGACTGCAGCCCTGAGAGTTCAAACAATGAGGAGATCGAATACAAAGATCACAGAGGACAGCAGAAAGAAACACTACAGCTGCTCGGTGAGGTTTATCGCTAATCTTGATGCAATAATCTTGTTATTTGTTTTTGACATTAAATAGGCCATCACAGTAAATATGTTCGATGTCTGAAGGAACAACCTCAAAGATGGACGCTGGTCCGATGTTTGAGTTAATGCGGATGATCCAGGAGCTAAAAGAGAAGGTTGACCGGCAGGTGATGTTGAACTTTAAATTGGGAAATTTCTTAAACTCAGATTTATAGGTCAGTTGTGTATCAACTTAGTCTCAGATATGTTGCTTAGGAGACATAAAAATAGAAATAAAGACAATTGTTCAAATACAGTACATAAAGAGTATGGAGTTGTAAGGTAAATGTAGATTGTAGAGGTAAATTAATCAGGGTTTGGGTAAATTTGATGAGAAATGTTTGAGTTCATATTGAGATCTTCAAAACTATTGACTTTTCATTGCAGGCTTGACTGTAGACTCTTCTGAAACTCGAATGGAGACATTTGTGAGATTTCGGACTCTTTTTCTCAGGAGAAATATCTGGAGAAACAGGACGCTAATAGATGCGCACGCATTTAAGTCGTGGCCACAAGATAAGAAAGTCGTTCCCTCAACATACGAAGTCGTGGCCACGAGAAAAGATGTCGTTCCCTCACCATAGGATCTTGAGGGAACGACTTCACATCGCGTGGCCACAACATAAGGATGTTGTTACCTCAACAAGATGATCTCGTTGCCACAACATAATATCGCGTTCCCACGAGGTAATATCGCGTGGCCACGACAAAACTAAGTGAAACGAGCATGTCCCCTCCCGGTCACCGTAGGATAGTTCACCCAAAAATGAAAATTCTGTTATCGTTTCCTCACCCTCTTGTCATTTCAAGCCTGTATGACATTCTTTCTTTCGCAGAACACAAAAGAAGACATTTTGACTTGCATTGGTTTTGTGTCCATACAATGGGTGCCTGCTGTTCGCTAGATATTTTTACCAACTTTCTTTAAAATATCTTCTTTCGTGTCCTGCGGAAGAACTAAAGTCATACAGATGTAAAATGACAAGAGGTCGAGGAAATGATGACAGAATTTTCATTTTAGTTTGAAGTTTCCATTTGCTTTCCATTTAATCTCATTGATGTCTTGGAGAAACTCATCTGTGATTTTTCGTTCTCACCCCCACCAGAAATTCTGATATTAGTTTTCTAAAAATGAGGTTATACTTTACGAATCTTTCAGTTGTTTAAAACTTTAGCAAAACGTTGTTTTGTCGAAACAGACCAAAGAGACTGCAGACCTGAGGAAGACTATCCTGGAGTGTGTTCAATGCAAGGGTAAGATTCTTGTCATCATGCACATATTATTCTAAACATGTTCTATTAATAGATGCATTTAATAATGAGCTTCATGAATTTCAACCGACAAAAATCTGTTAACAGGTCATTCAGGAACAGGACATGACACAGGAAAACCAAACGATAGGGATTCCGAGTGTGGACGGGGGGTCTGTTTTAAACCGGGCATGTGTAAGAAAACAGCAGACGGAGTGGAGTGTGCACCCTGTCCTGAAGGCTACACTGGAGATGGAATCCAGTGTGATGATATAGACGAGGTTACACTTAACAATGCTTTATTTTTATTGGTATTATATTGATATACCCAAACAGTGACTCCTTTATCCAAAGCAACTTCTTTCACTTCCCTTGGAATCAAACCCGTGACCTCTCATCGCAACGCTCCACCAGCTGAGCTACAGGAACACTGTTGTATTGCTTATATAACGTTTTGTTTGTCCATGTTGTTCATGTGTCCATTCAATCATTCTCTTTTTCATTCTCTCACATTTGGCAATTATGAGAGAATAGGAACACTTGTAAAGAGTTTTGTTTTCCATTACTCTAGCTCAGACTAAACACGTCACTGTGATGAGCAATAAAACTGGTTCAGGCACATATTACGATTTATGTTTTAAATTCAGCTTTTATTGCAGATCTGCCGTTTAAGATACGGTTTAACGTGATTCTCCTGTGGTTTTATGGAAATGTTGTGACACCTTCAGTGTTCTTTATTGAGGTAAGATGCAATGTTTTGATTTGCAGTGCCAGTTCAACCCGTGTTTTGCTGGTGTACGGTGCGTTAACACCGTGCCGGGGTTCAGATGTGAAAAGTGTCCACGAGGCCTCACTGGTCCAGAGATCCAGGGTGTGGGCATTAGCTACGCTCAGTCCAACAAACAAGTGTGTAAATACAACAGAATGGATTCAGTTGACTATTTTTGTTACAGTACCATATAGTGTATAACACCTAGAATGATCTATTTTTGTTTATCAGATGTGTAATGACGTGGATGAGTGTCAGGTGGATAATGGCGGTTGCACACCCAATTCAAACTGCCATAACACAGTGGTAAGATTCCTCAATGTTACCCATCATTACCCAGCACAATGCAATTCAAAAGGCCTGATGAAACTCTTGGTGCACATGTAGAGTAAGTGTAGCGTGGTTTTCTTGTAGGGTGCATTCCACTGTGGAAACTGCAAGAGCGGATACATGGGGGACCAGACGAACGGCTGCCAAAACATTGGACCTGGACCTGGTCCTGCTTCTATATCTGAAAGGCTGTGTGGAAACGGGCAGCCGAATCCTTGTAACATCAACGCAGAGTGTGTGGTGGAGAGAGACGGCAGAATTAGCTGTCTGGTGAGACGTCAGGCTTGATTTAAATGAGCACGAGTCACCAATTTAATTTTGTCGCAGTGCCTGTGATTTTGTTGTTCCATATTTTAGTGCGCCATTGGTTGGGCAGGAAACGGCTACGTCTGTGGAAAGGACACAGATATTGATGCCTATCCAGACAGCAAACTTCAATGCCGAGATTCAACCTGCAAGAAGGTGATATGTGCTTTTGTGTGTTTGAGTTATTGAGGTTATAGAAAGAGGTTAGAAAGATATTTCGTGCTGAATTTTTACACCAAATCTTTTGTTTCCAGGATAATTGCATATTTGTTCCAAACTCGGGCCAAGAAGATGCAGACAGAGATGGGAAGGGAGACGCCTGTGATGAGGACGCAGACAGTGATGGAATCATCAATGAACAGGTATAGATGGGACATTGTTAGGATCAATGACAGACGCCAACTTTTGCTTTAATGCAGATCTTTTCTATAGCTACATGTTTGGGTCAACCCTGTTACTAGTTTTAATCCATAGCTGAAGGTAACTTTTGCTGTGTTACTACAGACCTTTTTTGTACAGTAGATATGTATGTTGGGTCAACCCTGTTAATTATTATAATCTGTAGTAATGCCAACTTTTGCTTTGTATTAATGCAGACCTTTTCTGTAGATATACTGTATGTTTGGGTCAACCCTGTTACTTGTTTTAATCCATAGCCGAAGGCAATTTGCTGTGTTACTACAGACTTTTTTCTATAGATATATATGAAAGTGGGCCAGCCCTGTTAATTAGAATAATCAGAAGTGACTGTGAGTTTTGCTTTGTGTTAATACAAACCTTTTTTACAGATGTACATATGTTTGGGTCAACCCTGTTAATATCACATTTCCAAAAAAATAAACTATTTCATAAATCTGAAATATTTTGCCCTAATCACCTTCCTTTAAGAAATAAAACATTGAATTGAATTAAGATTACAATTTTGAGCACTTTGCCCTAACATTTCAACACTGTTGCCATGATTGATTTTCTATAGTAAACAATTGACAATTGAAAAATGGATGTTTGTAGAAGTATCAGCATTTGTAATTTCACAAGACTTTTCAAATTAAACTGTAAAACTGTCAACCCTGTTACCTTGTCAAAGGCTTAAAATGTAATAATTTCAGCTAAGATGCCACAAATTTAGTAACACATTTTTACAGTTTATGCTCATTTTATCAAGCTTGAAAAGTCACATATGATATGTCTATGTATGCTTACAGGACAACTGCTGGTTGACACCTAACATAGACCAGAAGAACAGCGACAAAGATCTGCACGGCGATGCTTGTGATAACTGCATGCTCGTAGAGAATCCAGACCAGCGCGACACAGATAAGGACGGACTGGGAGACGCCTGCGATGATGACATAGACGGAGATGGTAAAAGAATCATCAGATGTTGTCAAAGATGAACTTTTTTACACTTTTCACTCTTGTTTTGATCTCTGCTAGTATTTTGCGTGACATCTGGCTGTGGTGTCGCAATGGACATTTTTCAGTAGCAGAAACAGGGAGTTATGTTTCAAATATTTCTCTTGCCTGACAGGCATGTGTTTTTAAATCAAGATTTTCCTGCGCTTAGCTCATTTTAACGGGGTGAAACAGAAGACTCGGTGTCTATAAAGCTGAAATTAGAGGCCGCTTTAGAAAGCTCATGTCACGCAGAGTGACGTGACCTATGGCGGTATTAACAGGAACCAAGCTGATTATGTAATTTCGGAGGGCCGATTATTTATTCCAGTCTAAACAGGCGAGTCCAGGCGGCATTTGACATTTACGCTCACGGCAGACATCCACTTGACTTGGTATTTCAACGTTTGCTTATGTCTCCTTTGAACAACCACATTTCCACTGAGAGCTCCGGCCAGGAGCTGCTCACGAGTGGAAACTATTCCACAAGCCTCTTTCCAAAACATTGCCATCTTGTGAAGCAATCCAACCATCGCTACACAAAGCCATGACTGTGTCCGTACCTCAGCACCTTTCAAATGATGGATTTTGCTCCGTTCAGTGACATTTTAGACAACAGTCCGCTGTAAATATTTGTCTGATGCTTCTGTTTCTACGTGTGCGTTCTGTTTCTTTCATTAGGATTAAAGAACATTCTGGATAACTGTCAGAGGGTTCCAAACCCTGACCAGAAGGACAGAGATAATGATGGTGTTGGTGATGCATGTGACAGCTGCCCTGAGGTTGCAAACCCCAACCAGGTGCCAAAAACGTCATAATTTCCTTCCATGCAGTAAATGACACATACGTGAATTTGATTTACAATACCTGTATATCCTTGTCACAGTACTTTAAAGGTCCAGTGTGGAATTTTTTGGGAGGATCTATTGACAGAAATGCAATATAATATACAGTACATAGCCTAACTATGTCTTCAGAGGTGTTTCAAGAATTAAGCGTTATGTTTTGAATACCTTAGAATGATATATTTTTATATACATACACCCTACAAGGAAGGTTGTTTCTGCAGTAGCCCTAAACAGACAAACAGCTCTCAGAGCGCGTTTCGTAAATATACGTTATCTCCTTCGGCAGAAGCAAAAATGATGACGAATGGGAGGGATGGAGGGGTGAAGTGAGCCGCACTAGATGCCGCAAAGTTTGATACACGGGACCTTTAAACATAAATACCTTTACACAAAATTCCTTGCTATTATATACAATACATGTACATAATATCAACATTGCAAATGTCCTAAAAAGATGAAATGACCATAGCAGATTTTGTTAGTGTGTATGTATGAATGGTTTGTTTCACTTTGGTCTTTTCTTTCTTCTTAACAAGTCTGATACTGACAATGATCTTGTAGGTGACACATGCGACACAAACATCGACAGGTACAGAGCTAAGGTTGCTTTTGAACTTTTGTCCAGTATAAAACAAGTTTTTGAGAATCAACTCCGGTCTGTATTCCAGTGATGGAGACGGAACTCAGGACAGCAAAGACAACTGCCCCACCATCATCAACAGCTCCCAGCTGGACACCGATAAGGACGGACGCGGAGACGAATGCGACGATGACGATGACAACGACGGCATCTTGGATGATCAAGATAACTGCAGACTGGTGGCTAATGCAGATCAGAAGGATGAAAACGGTACGGCTCGCTTGTCCTTCCTGATGTGCTGTTCTGTGATGAAGTACACAAGGCTGATACACATAGTATGGTTGGGGTTCGTTCTTCAAAAAAAAAGATCGGTCACCATTTATTCACACTTCTGAATAAACAAAAGAAAATATTTTGAAAAACGCCGCAGTGGTTTTGTGTACAATGGAAGTCAATGTATGCCACAAATGTTAACCGTATTATACCAATTATTGGACATTCTTCAAAATATCTTCTTTTTTTGTTCTGCAGAAGAAAGTCACACAGGTTGACATGCGTTTTTTGTTGTTGTGGACTATCCCTTTACATAACAGCAGTTTTAGTCTTGTGGTTTATATTTTTATTTCAACCCTGTTGTTCAACCCCGTAGTATGCAGTGCTGTCAAACTTAAGCAATCAAATACTTGACATTTTAGACTTTTGTAATTGCATTTAACCAGGGAAGGTTAATCTTTAGTATTTATTTATGAAGTTAATACACATGACTGTGAACATGCTTCACTACATTCGACAACCAGACAGAGTCTATCTGGTTTTTAATTGAAAATAAATGTAACTTTGTTTGATACTTTGCAGTTTATCTAATGCATTGAAGTGTTTAAATACTTTTTATGTGCTTTACAAATCTACACTACACTCCAGGCCGGTCATGCAGTTTTTATTTTTCCCGATTACAGAGGATGGGGTGGGTGATGCCTGCGCCGGAGACTTTGACAAAGATCAGGTGATTGACATGATCGACACCTGTCCTGAGAACGCAGAGGTCACACTCACAGACTTCAGAGCTTATCAGACCGTGGTTCTGGATCCAGAGGGCGAGGCTCAGATTGACCCCAACTGGGTTGTTCTGAATCAGGGTATGGAGATTGTCCAGACCATGAACAGTGACCCTGGACTAGCTGTTGGTAAGTTTGCTCATTTGACTAAATGTTAATCATTTCAAACAATTAGATATATCATAATTACAACATTAAGACAAACAAATTTTACACAGGATACACAGCTTTCAGCGGTGTTGACTTTGAAGGCACCTTCCACGTGAACACAGTGACCGATGACGACTACGCAGGCTTCATCTTCGGTTACCAGGATTCCTTCAGTTTCTATGTGGTGATGTGGAAGCAGACAGAGCAGACGTACTGGCAGGCGGTGCCCTTCAGAGCCGTGGCCGAGCCTGGCATTCAGCTCAAGGTCTCTGATAGTTTAACGTGTGCTTTTATCATCATCATCATAACAGCGGCTCCACTGAAACCACAACAATCTTATAATTGCAGCTTTAGCTGAACTGTGCAATGTGCTCAAGTACTTAAAGCTGCAATCCGTAACGTTTTGTGGTTATAAATATACAAAAAAATCTGTTATTGAGCAAGAACGAAAAAACTCCTTAATTTACATAAGCTGATAATGATGTTTTATAATTTTGAGATTTTGTGATGTCATTCGAACCCATGAAAGGATATGTATGTCAAGTAACTTTTATATTTTAAACAGAGATGGCGATAGAGAGGCAAAAGTTATGGAGTACAGTTTAAAGGGGAACTCCGAACAAAATGTCTATCGTTCATAAAATACCACAACATCTGTGGCCCCCCTGGATCCATCTTGGGCCCCCCCGTTTGAGAACCACTGGTTTAACGTGCATTGTTATAATCTGTTGCCACATTTGGCCCTTGATGTCAGAATTATTGAAAGGTTAAGTGTGCAATTTGCACAATGTTAAAACACATTCAATCCCAGCTAGAACACAGAAAAACTGCAGACACTGTTGTGAGCTGATTCCCCTGAAAAGTATTAACACTATAAACCTATGAGAAAACCTCTTTGCTACTTAGTTTGATAGATATTGATTATATTACATTTCTTTGTCCATTTGTAGGCTGTTAAATCTAAAACAGGCCCTGGGGAGTTCTTGAGGAATTCTCTTTGGCACACCGGAGACACAAACGACCAGGTGCGCTTGCTGTGGAAAGACCCTCGTAACGTGGGCTGGAAGGACAAGGTGTCCTACCGCTGGAATCTGAAGCACAGGCCTCAAGTGGGATACATGAGGTTAGACGTCGAAAGAGCTACCGTTATATTTGCTGAAACAGAAGTGATGTTTTTGCTTTCTTTTGACACAGAGTGAAGATCTATGAAGGCACAGATCTTGTGGCAGACTCTGGAGTCATTATAGACACCAGCATGAGAGGCGGCCGTCTGGGGGTCTTCTGCTTCTCACAGGAGAACATCATCTGGTCCAACCTGAGATATCGCTGTAACGGTGAGTATGGGACATTACTAAAGGATTAGTAAAAGATTTATTAGTCAAATTCTGTCATTACTCATCCTCATGTTATTTCATGCATGCATGATTTTTTTTGACTGTGGAACACAAAAGAAAAACTCTCTTTTTCACGCACTGAAAGTTGTTTAGATTAAGTCATAGATGTTTGGAATGACATGGTTGGGTGGACCGTTTTCTTATGAAAGCATAATATTTATGTGCATATTATATTTACTAATGTATGTCTTCTGACATTTCCAGACACAATCCCTGAAGACTATACGGAGTACAGAGCCAAGCAGTTGACCAACTAAAGACAGAAGAAACAGAAAAGCATTAAAAGCCATTCATAGAAACGTCGAAACAACACAAACAGTATTCTGATCGCACATAAAACCTGGAGCATTTACTGACTCCGGCATTCTCAACAATTATAGTTCTAAGAGTTATGCTGTATTTACTAAATGAATAGAAAATAGCTTTAGGTTTTTGCATTCATTTACAATAACAGAATAAATATGTTTTATTTCATAAAGAATGTATAAACGAAAATGTGGTTTAGACAGAAAGTTAATGTGTCGGGACAAGGCAGTTTGAGTAGTCCCGTATCTTTTTCAATGCACTTCAACCAAGGTCAAGTGTGTCATTTGCTCAATCTGACATAAAAGCTCTTAACCAATGGCTTGAGTTTGGGGGCGGGACCATCTGTTTAATACAAGATGGGCGGGGGCATTGCGCAGAAGTTTTTGCCATTTCATTTGGTTACTAAGCTACACACTTCACCTTTAACTCTGGTGTTCCTGCACAAAAACACAGTTTTATCCATTTGTCTTTTTATTGAAAGAACCTGCAATATCAATAAAAACATTAAAAAGAACATTGAATTCGTAACCTCATATGACTATATTTATATTCATAATGAATATAAAAATCAACACAAATGAGGAAAGAACAATTTGTAATCGTACATATTTTTTGGAAGAATGATGACTTCATGCGTGATCAGTGGTAACAGTATCAGCTCAACTATCCTTAGCATGGACTATATACAATAAAGCACGTATTTCAACTCAATGTAGCATTTATGGTCAGAATATATTTGTAAATAAAAGCAGCATAAGGAAAAGTTAAACCCACATTAACATAGATAAAAACAAGCACCAAAGTATTCACAGGTAAAAATAGAGGAAAAAGTCAACTTAAAATGTCAAAGAAATGTTTTGATAAAACAGTATATACATTTATAGCATGTAGTGTTTAAGGCAATCCGTTACGTTCTGTTAATCGATTGTTACAAACAAGGCCAATTTCGACTGTAAAATGAGCAGGTGTTTGAGAGAAGTTACTTCAGAGACACAGATTCACACGGATGACTGCTTATTCTTTGCTCCGTAGACAAAATGTTAAATGTCGCCTTGGATAAAAGCGCATCTGCTAAATGAATGAAAGTAAACAAGAATTTGGTTTGTCTGTAGTTTGGTCAATAACGCAATCCTGTCCCTCATAGTGCTACAACTGCTACACAGAAAATAAGGAATAATTCCAGTTCTAGATTCTGTCTTTTATAGACCACAATGCCACTTCGCGATACACTGGGGAGCATCAAGAATGCTATGTCACGTCTAAAATACAGGCAGTGCCTGAATCTATGTAACACCACAAACAAAGACCTTATATTGATCAATAATTAATACAGGAAATATAGACATGCATTTATGTCAATGAAAACCTCTGACTGAAAGATTAAATAGTCGCTGTACAAAACTGTTCACGAACAATGCTTTAAGGTACAAACGATGACAAAAATAGGTTCTTTTTTGCCAACTGGTATGCTTGAAAGTATAAGCCGCGATTTTATAGAAAAACAAAGTACACCCAAGGCCTAAAAAGCACCATTTAAATAGTAACAAAAAAAAAACATTTCTTGTTATTCTGTATCGTCAATGACGTTGTGGGTCTGCTGACAGGCTGGGGTAGTTTGGGATTTTTCAGCTCATGTTGTGGCTCTAGTCATTAGACAAACTTTTACTGGTAGTTCTAATCACGTGCTTTCCCGAAAATAGCATATTTCACTGAAAAAGGATCACTCCAAACATGTAACATTAACTCTCCTGAGCTTATGGCTTTAAGGTAAAGTATGATTTACAGTAGGAATGCTGCCGATTCATCTGGAAATACTGTCTGCATTCTGGTGTGGTTTTACCAAGAGGCTACGATGGTGTAAATACGGTAACGCGACCTCATGCACACATTTATTCAATAAATCTACACTGGATTCCGCTGACGGACATAACGGCAGTATAAAGACCTTTTCATTCAAACTGCTTTCCTGCGATGCTAGGAATGTTTCTTTGGACTATTTCATTTTGAAAATGTGCATGTATGCCTAGTCCTGCACATTAATTGTGCACCTTGCCGTATTTCAATTAGTTAAATGTACTTCTGAAATGCTCTAATAATAAAACACACTGTAAAACATTTTAAAATACTTCCAGAGAGGCGGAAAAACTCTTGAATGACAATCACAGATGGTTTGTCGATTTGCATAGAATCCTTCAGCTACCAAAAGAAAAGCATGTAATGCCGTGTTCACACCAAACGCGGAAAATGTTCAGCTTCCGCAGAAGACACGGTGGACGCGCGTTCGCATCTTTGCGTCGACTTTCGGTGTAATTTACTCGTGCAAATCGCTTAATTCGTGTTTGGTGTGAACGCAGAATAAGAAGCAAGACACTTACAGGTGAAGCGTGCGCCTGAGCGATGCGTTCGTTTAAATACCTTCATGTTACAACGAGTAAAGAAAGACTACGTCAGCATATAACGTAACATGTAACGTGATTTCTGTAACAGCTCTCTGTAAAACTGTGACCTTTTGAAAGCTACAAATTCATGCAATATAAACTTGCGTTATCAAAGTACAAAACTAAAACTCTTTCTCTCACACACACAGTAGTTGGACAGCGGTGATGGTGATTACGTGTGAAGGATGTCTAGGCTTGAAATCGCTTTGGGAAGAGCATGGGAGCTATCAGCGTCCAAATGTAGAGGAAAAGACAGACCCAACAGGATGCCATCTTGATCCAGAAGACAGACCAGCTCCCGTTAAACAGCTGCTCGATTCTTGCAGTGTCGTAACTGCAGAGAGATCGGAAAGTGTCCCATTATACATACTGTTGGGTTTGGGCCGACATAACCAAACACCCAGCAGTCCACTTGCATAGAGAGATGACAAACAATACTCTGTTTCACACTTACTGAAACCAGTTGGTTACTGTCATCATGATGTAGAGCGAGCCGAGGAAGAAGACGAAATGGAAGCAGCAGTAGCTGTAGACGGTTCCTTCTTTCTCGTCATACATCACGTTCTGCCCTCCTGCTGTCTTCTCATCGTCATAGTCCTCTGGAGAGAAAACCTTGCATTTAGAAACCTGCAGTAACGACCATCAGGCCACCAGGAGGTGCCATTTAGCCTTTTCCTAACGTCCCTGCGCCTCAAAAATGGGCTTATTCATAGCAGTCATGTTTAACGGTCTCACCTGCATCATCCGTGCAACAGAAGCAGCAGCGTGCTCTCTGAAAAAAGGAAAAGATAGATGTCTGATCATCTGCCTAAACAAAATACTGCGTCAAATAAAACCCAGCATGTCCTCACCTCATTCTCTGGCATGTCTTCGTTGGTGTAAACGCGCAATGCCGCTGAGCTCCTCTTGGTGGTGGAGCTCAAACTGTAGGGAAAGATCTGTTTTTAATAGCTAGACAACATTTTTCTGCTTCGAGGCTTCATTAAGCATCACGAAAACTGGGAACTGTGGCAAACATTTTTTGACTGTCATCATGAATCATAAACGCACACGACAGTGAATCACACGTGTGTCAACACGGCCTTGGTGGAAAGGAACGTTTTAAAAAGACTCGCTTCAGCAGACACGACTGCACTTGATGAGAAACACATGTGATCTCTTTACTGTACGAGCTTCTAATCTTCACTACCAGATTACCTGCTTTTAAACCTAAATGAACATCTTGTCAAACCCAGTAAATGACATGTTTACATTTCCCGAGGGTTTTCTTTTGGGATCACCCATTTAAATGACATGTTACGGGGATCTGCACCCAGGCCGAGAATATCTGCACTTATTTAAAGGAACAGTTCACCCAAAAATGATTATTCACGCTCGTGTCTTTTCAAACCCGTAGGATTTTCTTTCCACCGTGCAACACGAAAGGCGACCGAATGTTTTGGAAACAGGGATTTGAGAGAGATCACAGAAGGGAATGTTTTTAGCACACAGACTTCAATCTCAGTCTATTCCTCACATAAAGCTTTTCTTTGAATTGAAAAGACTTGGAATACAGTGCATGAAGATTTTTTACAGGCCTTTTTTACAGTTATAGGTATTTTTGATTGTTTTTTTGGCTTGGCTGTGTGACTCGCCCTCCAGTTCTGTTGTATTAGAAACAGCAGTTTGGATACGTCTCCTTTTGCGTTCCACAGATGTTTTTGACATGCGGATAACAGAACTTTCTTTTTTTGGTGTGTCCGAAAACTACTAAACTTGCATTGCTCATACCAAGAGTACAGAATGCAGCCGAACATTATGACCGTGCCGACACCCGTCACTATGTTGGTGTCACTCGTCCTCGTTTTGAAGGGAAAGACGCACACAGTGACATTTCTACTGTCTTCCTGCACAGCTGTAAGAAAGAGAGAGAGAGTATTTTAATAAGGCTGTAAAACAAGGCTGAAAGAACCGTGCATAACGCGTCAAAAACCTCATGTGACCAAATGTTAAGTAAGAAGCCAGAGATTACAGCACTCAACACATTATCTGTAATATAACCACAGGCCACACATTTAGAGACACACCCAGAACACAGCATGACAGAAAGAGGAAGACAGACAGCAAGTGTGAGAGCGAGAGAGTACTTCTACACTCACTCTCAATGGGTTTACTGGCAAGGGCGGAGAAGGTGAGGTACATGACATAGACGCTGATGACCGCAGGCTGCAGAAGTCCTGAGGTGGGCTGAACTGTGTGGGCGACAGAGGAAACGTCAGATTTATTGGTACACAGCACAGTACAGTTGACAAAGGGCACACAGGGTCTCATTCCATTTTTTATATAATACATCTGCATTGAAAGGTCAAACAACTTCCTCCAATGTTACAGAGTGCTTCACACATGGTAAAGCCTCCAGCTCCAGGCACTATGAATAAACGCTGTCGTTCGTCTGACATCAAACAAACATCTGCTTGCGAGTTCAAAAAGTAAGTCACTAAAGAAAGACCATCGGCTCAGTGAACTCACACGTCTGGATGCAGGGCGAGATGGCCAGCATGGAGACGACGAAGCACAGGCCGCCGTTGACTCCCAGGAAGAGTTTGTTGAGGAAGCAGGCCTCGGCATGCGTGTAGTAAATGATCATGAAGACCATGGCTCCCACCGCTATGGAGAACAGCACCAGTGTGACCAGAGCTAGAGCTGCGTACCAGATTTTATTATACTTGACCCCTGAGCTCCTGTGGACAGACACAATGAAGACCATTTAACAAGACCGAAGCATTTCAAGAAAGACATCTGACTTTTGAGGATCATCATGAAGCCTTTGCGCGTTTTAAGATCCACCCCTTGATGACCTCTGTGACACTTGTTGTGTTCTCAACTACGCATGTTTTGTTTTCTTGTTACGGTTTTAAACGGTTGTTTATACGTTTGCAAATGAAAGTGTCCTTAAAACTTCAGCGATTCATTGGACTCTATATTCCAACAAGTCTCTGCAAAGTTATCAAATGTGTTTCTTTTCTAAAGGGAGGGATTCATGTAATCTCTACACATGAGATGGCCTACATTTCTTGACCTTGCCGTCACAGGAAGGTAAGAGATGATATGCATTTGTTCAACATTTGTCCTGGAGTTATAAAAACGGGCCTGCAAGGCAGCTGTGGGAAGTGATCAACAACCATCACATGCTTAACAGATCAATAATAACAATAATGGGCATGAATAACAGCAACGAGTCGACACGCATAAACGAACAAATCCAGACCTATTTATTTAGTAATGCATCATATCTCAAGGAAGATTTTCCTTGACTGGGCAACCCTCCAGCGTCAACACACACGCGGTTTACGAGGACTCTCCACAAACGTAATGCCCTAACCATCCCAGAAAACGTAATAATAATAATAAAAAATGACCATTTATTATGTGATTTGGTTTACAAGCACACAAGTACACACACACAAGCAATGAGGTCATAAAATGTTCCATTACATCGACTCTTTGGGATTGAAAACGGAATTAAACCTGAAAACAGATGGAAGGTTTTAGCATTCCTAAAAATAGAGAACGACGAAAATTTTGCGAAACGGATGATTAAATGTAAAAAATATTAGAGATCCTGCATTCATTCTAGGTCACTGCTCGAAAATGCAACGATGCAATACTGAGCACGTTAACATTGTGGCGCAAAAGGTCAGATTTCCTTGAGCCTGTTGAAAAACACTCTCAAATCATGCTGGAAAATATGAATCATCAGGTTTTGCACAATACAGTGGAGTCTTCATTAAGCACACGCTGTCATGAAAACAGAATGTTGCAAAAACACCAAACAGAAATGTTCATTTGAAAAACTAAAAACAGTATCGCTTTCACTTGCCGTCACAAGACATCCGAATGCAAAAAACCAACTCTCTGAGTTTGTACATGGAAAACGAAAGCTTTTTAGGTGTTGTGAAATTCCCCTTCAGATGTTTGTACCCTTTTGTGCGGTGGTTTCTGCTTGTTTACAGTCAGCAGGGAGGAAACTGTGATGTACATTTAGCTCATTAGCTTCCTGTCCACAGACTGGAGACCAGCCAAGAGTCGCTTTCTCATTCTCTTTCCTCCTCCCTATAATGTCAACAGCACAAAGGAGCACCCAACCAACACGCCACACATTATTTATGAACACGCACCCCGGAGAGCGAAGCACTCTGCTCAAGACATCAAGAACATTTGCTTTTCTCTTTCGGTTTGACACAGACCTTTATCTGAAAGGTTTCGTGTCTAACAAGACATCCACTGACACTAAAGCGCTTCGATTCTTGGAATAAGAACCTAAAAAAAACTGTTTTACTGGTATGAAACCTGTTGTTAAAACTGGAGGTTGTGGGAAATGTTTTCTTAGTTATAATTCCAAGTGTTCACGTGACTGGCGTGATCATCACACGTTCTCCCCCACAGTGCCGGCATCTAAAATAAGCAACGTTCCCAACTTGGTATTTAAACGTTTTTGTTCTAGCAGCAGAATGTTCAGACCACCCTGCCTGGCAACCATGTCACTTCTCTGACAGTGGAAATTAGAGGCAGCCAGATTATACGAAAGTCTCCCTTCCCGGACCTAATGATTTCCAGTTGCGCGGGTTCGAGTTACCAGGGAAGAGTTGGACACGATGATGGAAAGTATTGGAGATGTACTCCAAAAGCCTAATATGTTTTCCACTAGGTAAATGAATAAAGTGAAGACAGAGAAAAATGTCTTTTGAAAAGCGCTGCGATCGAACTCACCAGTTCTGATTCCATCTGTGAGCAAACTGGACGAGAAGCATCAGCTGGATGAGGATGAAGATAAACCCGCCAGCGGCCCCCACATAACGCCACGCTGCAAGACAGAGAGAGAGCGAGAGTCACTGTCAAAGATCTTCGTTTATTCTATAAAAATGTGTTTTTACATTTGTGCTTATTCAATGTCGTTTTTTTACGTTTTCTGTCCATATGGTTTTAATCACTTGTATTTTATGACCTTAATGTTTAAACTGAGATAGGGCCAAGTGTAACACTAAAGAAGTGCACAAACAGTCCTGAATACGTCTGTAGTCACAAGGTCAGTGATAAAGGCTGTTATGAGCACAGTCTGACCTGACGGAAGAATCCGTTCGAGAGAAAGAAAGAAGCACAAAAATTCTCACGGTAGATTCATTCGGTTTCTTTTGGACATTTCAGAGTGCATAACATATCACGGATGGGGGTACCATGCACAAAACAATGAAACAATGAAATCTCCACCATAAAGTTTGCCTATTAAAACACATAAAAGCAAAGTAACAGAAATATAGTCTGATATGAGAAAACCCATCAGACCGACCTTCTAGAAACTTGTCTTGATTTGGGAGAAAGAATCCTCCAGCACAGCAGGCCAGCAACGCCACAAATTTCAGGAACCAGAATCTGCATAAAAACAGAAGAAAACTGTCAATTAAAGACACTTAAATATAAAACAGCTACTGGTACAAACACACATTGTAGCAAATCTGGCATAATACATTTCTATAAATATTGACTATTGAACATTTTCTGATTTTCGGATCATTTTTGTCTGCTCACATTGGATTGGAATTCATCCGTGTTAGTCACAAGGGTGGATACAGGAAGATGAACACCATTGCTTTACACAGGGATTTTTGTATGCTCTATTCTAAAACCACAGACTCCAGACCGCCCTGCAAATCCTTTTAACATACTTTCATAATTCTTATACTGCAACGTGAAGAGCTCTCATCTTTGGCTATTTCCTTCAAATTAATACCTCTATTCAGAACTTTGGTTGTGGGTGAATAATGGAGCAACAGGAGGGGCGTGCACTCCAAACAAAGCATGGTGGTCCCCGGACCCCCCTTTGACCAAGGCAGAAGGACCAGCGAAGAATCACAGGAGTAACAAGCACTGTTCCCAGTGTAAATACCACTTCAAAGGTGCCTGGGTGGATCGCTTACCCGTTGTGGACGGCCGCCCGGCATTCCGTGCTGGTTCGCACCCGAATGGTGAACACGAAGAAGAAGAAGAAAAAGCAGGCCATCCCGAAACAGACTTTATAGACAGCTGAAAAGCCCACTAGAGTGCTGCAGTTCTCCCCGGCTTTGAGCTGATCGCACATTGTGGTGTAGAACGGAATCTGTGAGATGTCGAAAACAAAATAGGAAATAAATTGCATTTCAGTCACCCGAAGGCGAAACTATTGGCACTCCTTCACTGTCTGTCTGGAGCGCAACTGAAACTCGTACTATGTTTTTACCATAAGCTACAATAGTAAAAATACAGTACAAAATGAAAAAAATAGATTTCGATTTTTTTATGGGTAAAAGCAACATTTAGATGAGAATATTTTCATACAGTATGCACCTGAAATTGGACATTTCAAGCCCTATCTGCCAAAAATGTTCATTCTGGTCAATATAAATATCATTCTAGTATCCTTACAAAAAAAGACTGTGACGATACTTCAGCCATAGTACACTCTATTTCATTTAGCAGGAAAAGCTCCGCTATAAGATGCCAGTAGAGTTCAAACCAGTATTTATGACTCTTTTTTTGTGGTTCCTAAGGCTCGCTGAACTAGTGGGCAATTTCGAGAAGGCTCCACATAGTCTGGCATTATGTAAGACTACTATAATCTTGGCACTGCAAATAAACTAAATCATTTGAATAATTTATTATCATTAATAGTTATTAAAGCGTTTTTCTGCCAGCAGTGCAAGAACATTTCCCATCCGCTCTCTGCCCTTTAGGTTGTATCTTTTCTGTAGCTCAGTGGTTAGAGCATGGCGCTAACAACGCCAAGGTCATGGGTTCGATCCCAGGGATTGCACATGCTAAGAAACAAATGTATAGTATAATGCAATGCAATGCAAGGTGCTTTGGATAAAAACGTCTGCCAAATGCGTAAATGTAAATGCATCTACGCAAGACCACCAGGAGGGGATTTTTTACATTCGGTTAGCTGCAACTACTTGAAAAAAAACCTTTAACAGCACCTGTAAATCTTTATGTTTTGGACAACTGAATTGGCGGCGGGTCTTTTGTGTTTTGCAAATGTGTTTTTTATCCTCGTGGCATTTAAACCGTGAGTTTCATTGTGGTGTGGTGAACAAAGAGACACAGGCTCATGTTACACGTCCGGCGAGTTTGAGTGCATTCAAACCTTTTCAGTTCTCATTTTTGGGGCGCTGTATAAAACTAAAATGCAAAGAATAATGGTACAAACAGTAAAAGAAAACGTTTTGGGCTAAACGACAGACGCACAATATTTTGTCCTACATCCTTAAATTCCTCAACTGGTTTTGAAGCAGAAGTGCCGAGTGTCTGTCTTTTGTGTTTTTCTGAATAACATGGGCAGGCTGATCGTAATAAAACCCTCATGTGTCCGCAGGCCTTTTCTTTACGGAATGAATGCCTGAATACTGACAGTCAATGCCCCAGTAAATGCTTTTGAACATGTTTTTATTATAGATAATAGAGGACGCAAGCTTTTCTATTAGCTAAAAAATGCATTTGAACTGAATGTGACACTTTTCAAAAATATTTTAGCTTGTTTCACATATTCGTAACGCAAACATCTCTTTGGTTTGAATTCAGATATATTCGCCATCACCACTGCAATATAGAGAAAACCTAATCAAATTTACGCCCCGCGTTCAGACCGCCAGCGACACCCACCGACAAAGCGACATGATTCCATTCATTTCAATGAAGAGCTGGCGACTTCCGGCGACAGTGACCATTGGCGACAGGAAGTGGGCGTGTCTAGCGATGCGTCAAATTTGAGACTTGCTCAACTTTATGCAAATTATGAGCGACTTTCGGAAGTGACTACCAATAGGAGTAAAGCAGCTGACCTTTTTTTTAAATGTTACTAGAGCAACGCTCTAGCTACGCAAAGCTAGGAACGCCTTCTAACGACTTCGTAGCAAGAGAACTAGCGACACACAGCGAAAGAGTCGCTGGCGGTCTCAACGCACAGTTATATATACTAGGCATGTACCGATTCACTCAGCTCACGATACAATGCAAATTTTTAAATTGCAATTTAAACAAATTCCAAATCAAATAAAAAATGAATACTACAAAGACTCTGTCTGTGCTATTCCTAACTTGTTTTTTTTTAATAAATATCAGCATATCCACGTTTACCAAGTTTGCCGTAAACACAGCGGCCCCTGCTGTTCAAAACATGTTTTGCGATTCATTTAACATCTCAACTGACATGAACTGTCACATATTATAATCGATTTTCAACTGGCTCACCGGCTCCTAATATTTGCTACAGCATTTGATATCGCTTTAGACAAACCATCTGCAATCTTCAACTAGTGGGTCTGTTTGAGTTGAAACTGAACTCAAAGGTTGGAAGGTAAATATTGAGGAGCAGGTCTGAGCATCCCTAATGCGTGAAAGACACTGCCTTCAGCTACTGGCTTGAGATCAGCTTTAATGTCTGCATATTAGGGAACCTGATACTAACAAACTTGAAGGAAAGTCAGAATAGAGACTTACGTGTTCTCGCATTTTCTGCTCCGCAGTGGGTGACATCATGATGACGCAAGTGACAGTGACCAGGATGAAAAACAGTGCGTACATGAAGCGGGTGGACGTGGACTGTTTGATCTTGGGACAGCAGCTGCAGCAGAGCGCGCAGGCGGCCGAGCCACAACAGCAGGCCAGCTGCAAGAAAACACATACATTATTAATATTAACACTTCACATGCAAATTAAACGATTTACAATGAACCATGACTAACTGTAGATAAAAGGATATGCATTTATATACTTTGATCAATTTTGGTAAGTATAAAATAGGCTCATTCAAGTGTCATTGTAAACCTGGAAGCAAAGACAGAACAACGCAGGATGTTAAGAAATAGATAAATCACAGCTACAATAAAACTATGATGTCCTGTCGAAATTAGAAAATGCATTCAAGGTTGAGAAAACCCTATTGGCTGTTTCCACCTGCAACAGCAAAAATGGCTCATTCCTATTGGCTGTAAGGAAAAGCGGATCTGGGCTGTTACTATGAAGCAGCTTGAATCACATGATGAAAGAGTCAGACATAACACGAGGCACTGAGATGAGATTGAGTGGATGCGGATCTGTACAAATGTCTGTAAGAATTTTAGCCTTTTCATCAACTGTGTTTGCAGATAAGAAAAAAAACTGGTGACTTGGAATCACATAAACATGTCTGTTTGAATATATATTTATATTTAAAGCCAAATAGTTAAATCAGACTTTACTGGTTTCTATCATTACCAAATATTTCAAATAGTTTATAAAACTTCATCTCACCCATCCAGGTTTATGCAGAAATACAAATAATGTATTGACAAATTATGATCACAATATGTCTAAAAATACTAAATGATTTATTACCGTTTGATAATAAAAATGTAATAAACATTTTTTTATATTTCTTTCATTTTAGCAATCCAAACACATAACCCTGACGACCTATTATTACAACTGTTTATCAGAAATGACTAACACTGTAAACCAGTAGTTCTCAAACTGGGGGCCGTGGCCCCTGGGGGGGCCCCGAGATGGATCCAGGGGGCCACAGATTTTGTGGCATTTTATGAAATATAGAAATTGATCATAGATTTTATGCAATCAAACATCAGAAAAATAAGACCACCAGACAAAAGAATTGATGTTTCAGCATTGTATAACCGAATATGCTTGTTTAAATAAAAATGTTACATTTAAGATTATACGTCTTTATTTGGGGGGCCGCAAAGTGACGCACTCTACACAAAGGGGGCCTTACAACAAAAAGTTTGAGAACCACTGCTGTAAACAACAACAGGCTGAAATGTTTACGTCTGCTATTTTCACATTCAACAAGAATTTACAACAAAACCACTTTGAGCACATGATCTCAACTCCAGCTACATCAACAAAAGCACTTCCACTAGCCTGAGGACGTACACCCCTCCCCAGACAACAGGTGGTCAGCCTGCATGACCCCGACACAACAGCCCCATTCCTCCACGGCACCATGGAGTCCCCACCACTGGTCAAGTAACACCTCAGTTAGATCTTTTCATGAAACACACCATCCCCCATCAGTCCCCTACAAAGAGCCCTTCTCTCCTGAGACCACAGACCACAATAACCTGGACATTGGGTTCCTCTTGAGTCTTGAGCATCTCAGAAGTTTAGTAAAGCTTTATAATACGGCATCCAACAGGTTGTAACAAAAGACAGCCTTGTAGCAAACCTTTAAATATGCAATATTTGAAATATAATAATCAACATTATACCCCAAATACTGTCGAATGTCCTGTACTGAACCCTGAATGCTCTTTTAAGTGATGACACAAAGCTATCCAATATATCTCGCTGGTTCAAGTACCATCAGAAGCGAAACTGGTTAGACAATTCTTCTACAGTCCCCATGTCATGAATAGCCGCTTTGTAGGTCTGTGAGCCAGGCAATTGTGCAGCTGGGACAAAAATGTATTACTTCACTGTTTGAAGTGTACACAAAAAAGTGATCCTTTGTCCGGTGTGAAGAACACCATAGTAACACAGTAGAGTCAAACTTTCCCCTGGTAGAAACAGAACTGAAGATTTAACGCTGATGGATGGATTTTGGATGGCAATGACTAGACGGCTTTCTAAGATGCAAATACAGAGCAATGCAAAGGCTTGTGGGACAAGAGTAAACACGCTGTAAGATAGTAACAGAAGACGCCAGTGAGAGGGATGCTGTGTGAAATTCACAAGGGTGAGAAAGGAGAACCTACCCACAAAGTCAATACAGATATTCCTGCCACCGACACCTCTGGGGTTTCAGTTCAGCAGCAGAAAAACTTCACCGAATCTGTTAAACCCAAAACCCAGGATGGGTAAAGGGTTGTCCAATGCTTTGGGTTTTTAGAGCAGTTATTAAATCTGATAATAGGATGACAAACCTTCCTTTTGGCTACAGAATTTATAACCAAGGATGAATCATAGGAGTCACTCATGACTCAACCCAGACAACAGATTTCCATGACAACTTTCTGTAGGACAAGATATAAAAGTCATGATATAACATGTCTGTTAATAGGGGAAGACCAGAGCTGTTGCAAAGAAGCCATTCGAAACAACACTAACTTTACAGGAAAATATAAATACAAGACTGTCAATATAGTATTATTAAGAGATTCTGGATTACTTTAATAGTGAAACAATGCTGACAACATGTGCACTTAAAGGGATAGTTCACCCAAAAATGAGAATGAGTAGAGAGAATTATTGTATCGTTTTGTTTCGTTCTGTTAAACAAAAGAATTAGAATTTAGATAAACAAACATTGTTGTTGTCGAAAAGAAACCATTTTAATGGTAGTCATTGGTGCCCTAGAAATCTCAGTTGCCAACATTCTTCCAAATATCTTTCTTTGTGTTCAACAGAACAAAGACATTTATACAGGATTGGAACAACTTGAGGTTGAGTAATTCATGACAGAATTTCCATTTTTGGGTGAACTATCCCTTCAATCATCTGTATGGGAACCACAGAAATCCCAAATGCCATTATGTGCTATTGGAGATTGACACTTTATTTGGTTTGACATTAGAAGAGTATCAACCAAAGCCAAATGCACATTGAATATCAATACGTTCCATATTCGACTGCACATTGAATATGTTGTGTCGGGAAGTCGTCCAAGTTTATACATTAATAAAAGCTGCCAGCGTAAATTGGGGATCAAATTAATGTCAACGAGTAAACAAAAGATAAAGCAACTGTGCTATTTAATGATAGTAATTAGCTAGCTCACAAACATGGAAGCTACACAGGGCAATGCCAATCTCCCAGCGACTCTACACATTTGTGGGGCCACTGGCTCCTGACAGGCTTAGCGCTAATTAGACAACACTATTGAGGGCTGAACACTGACCGCAAGCTCTCTAATTCCAGTGCTAATCTTATGCAAACAAGCAGCCACATGGATCCAACCAGGAAATGAAAGGACCACCCGGTCTAGCAGACCCCAAACTGCTAGAGATGTAACTTTAAGACCAGTGGGAATGTGAAGGAGACAATGTTGAAAATTCTTCAGATCCAGAGCTAGAATAATTCCTTCAGTTTCTGGTGTTGTATGCTTTATTGAGGCTAGCAAGTACAGTCAGACAGTGACCTGTTTATCCTGTTCATAAAATGAAACACTGTCAGTACTAGTGATGACGTAATTCCCCTTAACCGCTTAACAATACAATAGCATGCTAGCGAACGTCATACAGTTTAGTGCACTACAGTACTGAAAAGATGAAACAGTCAATCAAGCACGAACTCGTTACTACGTTACTGATCTATTTATGGATAAACATTTTATCATATAGTCACAGTGGGGTTAATACACAAATATTAATAAGACGTGGATATTTGATCTATTGATTCCCTATTTGCAAGACAAACGATCAAACACACCACATCAAAAACACACAGAAATTGTGAGTGACAGAAAAAAAAAGAACGACACAGCTGTTTGTGTACTTGAGAGTAATACCGACTCATTAACAAAAGAAAAGAAAAAGACTTCTATAAAACTTTTTATTACAAAATATACTTACATGAAAGAGATCATTTTAACTGACAGAAACCGAGCGATGCACGCGCTTCGAGGGTCATGCATGATACATTACGTTAATACCTGCATCACGTACCTGTGACAGACAACACCGGGTGCACATCTTGACAAGGGGGTAAATCCACTCTTACACACGCTGATTCGGTTCAAATGTGAGTTTTTCTTAAAATCACGACCGTGATTCTGCGCCTCCTCGCTTCCGCACGAGCGCCGCTCACAATAGACTGTGACGTGCGCGCGCGAGCAGACGAATGCGCGTGGACGTCTGCGATGATGCTTTCTCATGAAAGATGAAACTCGAGATAACCCGTTCTTTGTTCAAGTACATTTCGCATCGATCGTATTTTCAAATCGAATTAAAACCTCATTGTTAGCAACTTCCGCTGTCGTCACGATTTGGGGTTTGACATTTTTCATCGACCACTACCAATGAAAAACATCAGGGACATTTTGAAGCTCTAATCGTTAATCATTTTAATTACATAATTGTTTTCCCTCCAAAATATGCTAAATAATTAATGCCGTCATGACAATTTGGATATTATGCTTGTATAGCACTATTTTTTATTTGTGGTTGGGGCCCACTAGGGTTTTAAATAAGACAAAACAAGCATTATAATAAGCCATTTTAAAATAAAGATATTGGTTTAATTATTATCATAACAAATATACATATTTATAGTTATGCCAAACTTTACAACATTTTATGGTGTAGAATTGTGGTTGGACCTTCAAAAATGGTCGTGGACATAAGGCACTTATAAATGACAGAAATGTAGAAGTATTTACAATAGTAAATATTTTAGCTCACAATATGCTCCATAAACGCAAGACGTAATTGTTTTTTTTTTACATTTTCTAAAATATCACTGACTGTATCTCTCTCCATTGTATTCCACTTAGAAACTTGCATGTATGTGTGATGTCACTATTTGGAGGTGGAGTTGTGGTGGTGAAATGAAACCAATTTACTAAAGGGATAGTTCACCCCAAAATTCTAAAATCTTTTATTCCCCCTCATGTCTCAGTGTTTCATTCAATAGGGGTTCATGTTGATTGGTTACCAAATGTTTTGACAAAATATATTTTGTTCTGCAAAAGAAAACCACACAGGTTTGGAATGGCATGAAGGTGAGTAAATGATGAAAGAATTTTAATTTTTGGGTACTATGGCCAAGGGCTGTTTGGTTTTAGCATTCTTCCAAAATATATTTCTCTGTGTTCATCAGAACAAAGAAATTCATAAAGATTTGGAACAACTTGAGGGTAAGTAAATGAAGACAGTATTTTTAATTTTCGATAAACTACTGGATAAACCATGATCCATTGGAGAGATGATGCTGTCAGGGCTGTGACAACAGCACCTCCGTCAGGACTACAGATGCAGTGTCACACTAATAAAAATCAAACTGCCTCCGATGATTGTACATAAAAATTTAACTGATTATGCAACAGTATTGTATCCTAAGTTGAAATCTAAACTTACATACATTGTCTATGCACTCTTACGATAAATACTAAAAAACGTGGATGAGTACTGGATGTACTAAAACCAGGTGATTTGCAAAATGCCAACAAAAACAACATATCTTTTCTATTTTTTATAATTTAATTTTTATAGTACATAAAAAAATAATTCAACTTATCGTCACATAAATACGGCCATTCTGTAACAGTTCAATGCACTGTTAGGCAAAGCAATTACTATTCACAGCAGAATTAGGGGCCACAAAAATATCTGAATCACTCAGAACACCAACTTCTTTTTAAGGGTACCTGCGAAAAGGAAGAGATATAAAATGATCATTTTAGAAACAAATTGAAAACCGACATGCAATTAGATGTATTGGTAACACTTTACAATAAGGTGCTATTTGTTAACAATTAGTTAATGCATTAGCTAACAATGAACAACACTTCTACAGCATTTATTATTATTAATTCGTGTTAATTTCAGCATTTACTAATACATTATTAAAATCAAACGTTGTCACAGTTAACATTAGTTTATGCACCATGAACTAACATGAATAACCGTATTGACATGAACTAACATTAACAAGCATTAATAAATGCTGAAAAACGAAATTGTTCATTGTTAGTTAATGTAAGCTAATGCATTTACTACTGTTTACTAATAGCACCTCATTATGAAGCGTTACCGATGTTTTGTTTTGCAAGTTTGTGCGAGATTCTCACCTTGTTCAATGGTGTCACGTTTTCTCTTAATTCCTATCAACAGGTTCTCTTTCTCTTTCAGGGCCTCTGCTGAAGAGTTTGGTCTGGGAAGCTGAGGTCCTGGAGTTGGTCCTGGTCTATTGCTGAAATATTTCATCTTCAAAGCCTGAAACAAGAACATTTTCAATGAAGATGCACTTTCAATGACGATGGCTCTCCATATTACGATTAAAGAATGAATCACCTGTGAAGCTGTGGTGCGTGTGCCGGGGTTAAAGGTAAATAAACGCTGGAGGAGTTCCAGAAGGTCATCACCAGCTGCACTGAAGATGTGTTCCAGTGGTGTGCCAGGAAACAGTTTAAATGACACATAGTCTGGGAGACTGGACATCCCCTGAAACAAAGAGCAGCACACATGTTAAATCACAAATATCATCCGTCATCATTGCGTTCATGTGTTTTGGAGGAGGCGTGCTCTGAATGGAAAGCTCAATGCTAGTGTACTATATTGTTAGCTTTTGTGAAATCGTCTACCGTTCCTTTCACACAACAAGATTTTAACATCTTATACAACTCACTGGCCATGTCTCCTCTGTAGGCGTTCCTAAAGCTTCAAATATCTTCGTCAGCTGGTCCAAATCGGAATCGCCGGCTATAAATGGTACCTGGACAAAACCAAAACAATTCCTAAAGCGCATGAAAGGCTATTTAGAACAGACAGTTTAAAAAGTCAACTGGTTACATGAACGCTTTAAAATCAGATACTCACTCTGAGCAAAAGCTCAGCAAGAATGCAGCCAACTGCCCACATGTCCACACCAACACCATACATCCTAGCACCAAAGAGCAGCTCTGGGGCACGGTACCATCTGAAAAGTACCACAAATCGTTTATAATTTTGCTATTGAAGCGAGCCTAAAAACAATCTACAACAAACTTTGCTGTAAACCACAACAAACCTGGTCACTACTTGATGTGTATATACTCTGTTGGGACTTCCAAATGCTTTGGCCAATCCAAAATCAGCAAGCTTCAAGACTCCATTTTCATCCAGTAGCAAATTATTGGGCTTCAGATCCTAAAAAGGAAATGAACAAGAATAACAGGAGGTGACAATGAACTCTAGTTTTGAGAATATGTACTTGGTACTACATTAAATAAGGTAACATATCCGAGAGTGGTACCCTGTGGAGGATCCAGTGACTGTGCATGAATTCTAAACCTTGTAGTGTCATTAGAATGTATGCCTTGATGTTGGCTGGGGTCAATAAAAGACTGGTGTCCTTTATGATGACCTAAAACACATCATGGTACAATTTAACATAAGTATGCATTTAACCATTGATAACGTATTCAAATTCACATCTATGGAACATGGAAGCACAAACATTAGGACTGAAAAACAAACAACTTCACACAATAGACTTTGTCCCTTAAAGGCATAGTTCATCCAAAAATGAAAATTCTGTCATCATTTAATCAGCCTCAAGATATTTCAAACCTGTATACACTTTATTGTTCCACTGAAAACCGAAGAAGATATTTTGAAGAATGTTTGTAACCAAACAGTTCTGGGGCACCATAGTTATTAGTCTTGTTTTTATTTTTTTTTTATGTTGCTATATAAGATTAATTATATTAATTTGATCATTTTAGTGCTTTAAACTTATTACAGTTTATTTTTGAAGCAACATTTCAATTTTTCATTATTTCTAGTTTTCCAATCATTTTTAGGTCTATAGTTAATTTAATTTCAATGAACAGAAACATTTTCAAAGTTTTAATTTTAGTGAACTAAAATAACCTTGTGGGGCACCGTTGACTTCTATAATAGGAAGCGAATGTACTATGGTAGTCAATGGTGCCCCAGAATAGTTTGGTTTCCCACATTATTCTAAATATCTTCTTTTGTGCTCAACAGAACGAAGATATTTATACATATTTGAAACAACATGAGGGTGAGTAAATGATGACAGAATTTGCATCTTTGGGTAATCTTTAATGCTTTGATTCTATTCATGTAGATGATTTGTTGGAGAATACTAAAATTTTGCTGGAATTAACTGTAAATTGAGTTTGGCAATTACAATGGAATAAATGCAATTGTAACGTTACCTCGAGATCAGTCTCCATATAGTCAAAGACGAGACTGATGTTGGACTTATGACCGAACGCATCCAGGAGCTTAGACACAAACAGGGAATTGCTATGTGTCAGTTTATTAAACAGAACATCAAAGACTCATCATATAGGCATAAGACACATCACTTACTCCAATAATATTTGGATGACTGAGTTCTTGCAACAACTTAATCTCTCTTAGAGCTGTTCTGTTGATGCCTGGAAGACAGAAAAACAAGTGTAAGCCTCCAAATGAACATGCAAAAATTAAAGTAAAATCTGAGATAACCCTCAAAGGATGTAAAAAAAGAACCACACACCATCTTTGGCCTCTGTTCTGTGTCCTACTTTAATCTGCAAAAATTAAACGTACCTTCAGGAATCGTATAACATAATAGTTCCATAGTATGAAATAAAATACACATGGCAAAATACACAACGACCTAATACCAAATGTGAAAAGGTGACAATGTGATGCGAAGTGATGGATTTCTTACCTTTTTGATGGCAACAATGTTGTCTGTAGTTTTGTCTCTAGCTTTGTACACAGTTGCAAACTGCAAAATGATGGCAAAACATTATTTCTTTGGACTGCGCTATAAGATTATATTGCACTTGCAGAATATACTGCAGCAGCACACTAACAAGACAACAAGCTCATCTATAGACAGTTCACGCAATTAAACCGAAAACAAGTCAGAATGTCTTGACCAACAACAGTTTAGAAATAAGTTATGTCGTTTACCTGTCCTTCACCCAGAAAGTCCAGTTTCTCATAGCGCTTTGCTCTAGTCTTTACATCTACTGCCATGATGATGACTGAAGAACTGCTCTTTGTGAAGGCACACTTCCTGCTTTGTTAAAGAGCAGTTTAATCTTCCGTTTCAAATAAAAGTCCCTCACGTTGAATGGAAGCTTCAATAAAATATTATTTATATGTATATATATCCGTTATATTTATTTTTAAATCCTTTTTTATTGTGCATTCCAATTAATATCAATCAAACTGCAGTTGGTTTGTTTTTATCTAAGCCACAATAACTAAAAAATACAATAAAACACAATAAAAACATGATAACATAATAAAATACATGGTTTTTTAAACATTTTAAAAACGGAGTTATCTCATTTTAGAAACAAACTCTTCATATATATAAGTTCCCACTTAAATATAATGTGTTTATTCAAATTGTTCTATAAATAAAATAAGTTGTGCTACCAAGCTGCAAAAATAGACGTCATAGTTTTTATTATTTCTTTAGATTTGAATTTACTTTGATTATTATTATTTTTCTTATTGTCTTAGTCGTAGGACAGTAAATATGCATGCACTGAAAACTTATGCCTCTCTAGTGTACAATAAACAACTGCTTGCTGCAGGGGGCGCTGTTGTCAATGTGAAGACACGTGCGCCTGCATTATTGCATGAACATGATAGTTTTGCATGTATTTTGAAAACAATCTCTTTAAAAAAATTACAGATATACCTGGTGGCATCTAAGCAGTTTTTTTATTCAATTTCTTTCCTCCTTTTGAATTATTCCAATATATAAATACTGGGCAAATGTCAAAGTTCTAGTTCTTTTCGAGATATGGTATGTCATCTTTAATACATTTGTTCAACAGGTTGGTTCACAAAGCATATTAAATGATTGCTCAGTAGAGCACACTGATGATACATTAATATTACTGTCAGGACACAATTAAAAACATTGACAATTAAGATCCAGACCAATTAAATAGCCTCTTTAATGTGTTATCCATGTACATGGATATTTTAGAAGTGTATCAATAATGACAGCATAAAAAAAACTTGCACTCACAAGTTAGAAATCAAAGTATCAATATGATCAGTAAACATTTAAAGTGGCCATGTGTGTCAGGAGATCAGTTTAATACACTGTGCATTAGGTGTAATTATTATACAATTGTTTCTTTTAAAACAAGTTTCCCTTTGATGCCTTTTTGTTTGACTTGTTTACTGTACGCCTTTCTATCTCCATCAGAAGTTTCCCATCTCAACAGGAAGTGGTTTGTACAAGCTCTGTTCTTATGAAGACGCCCACTTCCTCTGACTTTGATAAACACATTTGTGGTTTGGTGCACAAACCCCATCAGATAAATTTTCTTTACTGCTGTTAAACCCAATGTCCCCAAATTACAGAATGATTTCTGGATGGTTTGATAATACGAAATAGAATTTAAGCCTAGTTTAAAACCTTGGTTAAGCTATTTTGAGACCGAACATGTCAGTAGCAACCTAGAAAAAAACAATAAAGACTTTTTTGACTCGAAATGAGAGATGCAACACATTTGTTCAGTTTGTTCTGTGTTGTAATTATTCAGCACAGTAAAATACACAGGTTGACACATGGTTCGGTGTTAAAGGGAAGTCACTGTAACAAAAAAGATTAGTTGAAACAAATATGCTGTTTGGCTTTACAGCTTTGTTTCAGCCCTGAAAATGTTATTTTTAAACAATAAAAATAAATCATCGTTAAACAATGCATTACACAATAGCACCAGTGCCAAAACTGAGCCTTGAATGACATCTTTCATGATGCGGGACAAATCTTGAATTCTTTTGAGTATAATAACTAGCAGTGTTGGGTGTAACTAGTTACTAAGTAATTAGTTACTGTAATTTAATTACTTTCCCCTTGAAAATGTAAAATAAGGGTTTACACTATTTTTTTCTGTAATTTAATTACAGTTACTAGTTCTGATGTAATAAAACTAAATACTTTGTGTAATTCAGTATGTGTGTGCAAAAGTGGAATTGACATCTAAATTCAAAGTCTAACTTTAAAATCTGTGCTTTAATGTAAAATTTTCACATTTGTATGTGAATTAAAATGAATTAAAAGAGCAGTTTCATGTCTATCCTTGAATCACTTAACAAATCAAGGTTGATAGAGAATATAAAAAGCAATTAGTAATAAGTATTTAAATACTTTTTGGAGAGAGTGATTTGTACAGTAATCTAATTACACTATTGAATATGTAATTAGTAACTAATAATTAATTACTTTTTCAGAGTAACTTGCCCAAAACCGATAACCAGACATTGTATTTTGTATTTTTAAAGGATTTAACACTTGTCATGTGGACCTCAGTAAATGCTTATCTTCATCTAAAACTGCATCTATTGCAGTGTCATGTTTCAGTCATCTTGTTGTCTGTGGAGCACAAGATGATTCATTTCACAGCTAGCTTCAATGGCGACTTGATGAGGAAATATGATCATATCAAGTCAACACCCTCAGTCAGGACACAGAGATACAGAAACCCAGACTTGTGCAATTCAAACCTTTTAAAACATAAAAACATTTTGTGATGTGATATTGGATTTTTTGCAAATGAAATTAATGAACCTATTAAACAAGCCGTTATGTATTCTGCAACAAATGCCTCATGCATCTTGACATGTTGCGTCTGCTCAAGCGCTGTAGAACTAACACCCAAACAACCACATATTAGTGTGAGGAACAAACTGTACGTGAAAACCTCTCACCTATCAGTCGCTTCATATACCTAAGGTGTTCAGTCTCCCTTTCAGTCTTAAAGACCAATAAGCAAGTCTTTATATACATGCAACTCTTAGACAGGCTTATAAATGTCTAGGTCAGTTTTCATTGTGACATAAGAGCACTGTAGGCCATCCACTCAGACCTCTAAACTCCTTACATGCGGTATCCATGGCAACGTTTAGAGAAAAAAATGGATCCTCTTTAAATAATGGCCAGTGTCATTGATTTTCAAGGTTGACCAATGAGAACTATTTACTAACACAGTCAAGACATTGATTGGTCGTCAGGGGAGCAGATGCTGACCTCTATATTGAAGAGCTCTAAGAGTGTCATTATGTTCTCTCTCGATCAATATAACGCTCAGATATAAACACCCATCCTGTCTAAAGGGCTAAAAGAGGTGAATAATGCGGGTCGTATAAGTGATGACAGTTCAGTAATAAATATGCTTTGTTTAAATCTAATACAGTTCTCGTATTGGCTCACATTTACTTTTACATGCGAGTTGGCAAGCTGTGCAACCAAAACTATGCCAACTTAAATCATATTTTAAGTGGCCGATATATAGTCCTAACAGTTCACTTTGAGAAAGATGTAGATCAGTCCAATTAAATTATTATCAGGTAATGATATCACATAAAAAAATGGAAAGCATGTGTACTGCGTATGTTATCAACAATCTGAATTTAATGGATGTTAAGCAAAAATATAGCTTTTAGCTTCAGTATAAAAGAAATGTCCTTTAGACACAGATAGATAGATAGATAGATAGATAGATAGATAGATAGATAGATAGATAGATAGATAGATAGATAGATAGATAGATAGATAGATAGATAGATAGATAGATAGATAGATAGATAGATAGATAGATAGATAGATAGATAGATAGATAGATAGATGTGTTCAACGGCAGGGGGCGTCGGTGAGTGCTCTGAACGCGACAGGGTCAGTCAGACTCAGCGCATTTGCTGAGAGCAGAGCACACGCTGCACACAGGTCATTATCAGAAACAACTGCGGGAGTCCACAAGAGTCACATCACACTTGTGTCCGATCAAACGCGTCCCGAAACAGATCTGGTATATTCCTGGATATTTGTCCCGCGCGGCTGATCGGGGCCGGTGTGTCATCTAAAGCGGGACTTTGGATATTATTAAGGATCGCAGGAGCAGATTTGTTTTCTCCGCAGTGGGAAGGCTCGTTCCACCCCCGACTCTGATGATTTGAGAGGGAAGCAATGCAGCGCTCTGACTGTGGGTCCATATTCCTCCTTTAACCAGCGCTCAATCTGAATCTGCAGTCGCGCGCTTTCTTTCTCTACGCGCATCGACTACAAATCAATCGATCTTGTTGTCGGTGTTTTTGTAGTGAAATCTCACCTGACGCCATTTTTATGCGTTTGCTCGAGTTTGATGGATTGTAAAGTGCTTGTCATCTGAATGTAAGTGGATGGATTTACTCTAACAGTTAGACTTCAGCAGCAGCAGCAGGCGCTACAGAAATGGGTGAGTTTACCTCAGCGTCCCAGTCTTGGCATTGCATTTATCAGTTTACATGTTTTTGTAATATATATCGTGATTTAGTTAAGCGGCGTCAAAAGCTATATCCTGTGACATTAAATGAACTAAAATAAAAATCTGGTTTGGATAAAAAAAACGTCTGGAGCTCTTCTGGTAGAAAACTTCTGCAGAGCTCCATCTTTATTAAAAGCGCAGTGCAACGTTAACGTACCTTTGCACGACAAGCCTGAATGCATTTTATTTGCTTTAATAAACAAAATCTACATACCCATCGATAAGTTTGACGTGTCACAGAAGGCGAATGTTCATTTAACATTTGCTAAAGGTACACTTTCTGAGAGCATACCGTGTGCTGTGTGATCTGATATATATCGTGCTTACAGAAATGATTCAGTCTTCAGTGTAATTTACGGGTAATCGTGGCCATGCATCGTTTTCCCGCTGATAGAGAGTAGGCGTGTGTTTGCAGTCAAGCGCCTATAGTCATTTTCACTATAAGCCACTGTGTAGGCTGCTTTCCATGTCACGTACTCATTAGACGTCGGCGGTGTCTCAAAACCTTGCAAGTTAACATTTTGGGGCATCAGGGACGAGTTCTAACGTCCTTGCGTGCGTACTGTGACGTCTAGAAATGCTGTCAAGTAGGCTGCTCACTAGGTTTTGAGACGCGTCAGTGGTTCGGTGTGTAATGATGAAACTGTTGAGTTGTGTGATTCGGTCATTCGGATTTGGTCAAATTCACATTTGCTGACATTTTCAAAAAACTGGATGTTATAAAACACACAATTAATTATGAATGATCTTCATTTAAAACTTGTCAGACCTTAGTGTTCTTTGATTGGGTAAAATCCTTCCCTACTACCAGAAAGGGGAGGGGTTTTAGATTGACTGTTGCAGCATCTTTGACTTCAAACTCAAGTTCTGTATGCTCATTAGGGCTGGGTAAAAAATACTGATTCTTCGATTTTAATCGATCTTCAATTTAACGAAACAATTTCGATTCGGGAAATCCCGAAGCACTTTATGTTTAAAGGCAATGACGGCAAAGGTGAGGTCGACAAAACAACTGTTGTTTGAAAGTTGTGCCCGCAAGAGCTACGATTTTGCAAAAAACCTACGAAATCACCTGTCGAGATGTCAACCTGACGCGATATCTGGTTAATGCGATTCTGGACAGCAACGGCTAGACGTTGCTTTTGCCTGCAAATTACAGTCAGATTCACCTCGCACTAAGAAAATAACTGACGCTATAGTAATGCTGATTTGCAAGGATTTACGCCCATACGCGATAGTTGAGAACGAGGGCTTTCACAATCTTATCAATGTTTTGGAGCCGAGATACGCAATGGTGACACGCAAGGAGAGTTTCACGTTACCAGCATATATACTTAAATGTGGATTCCATGCCTGCAAAAGTAGCATTTTAATCTAAGTACTGATAACTAATCGATATTGAATCGAATCAAAATCGAAATTGAATCGAATCGAATCGAAACCGAATCGAATGCTCATGCATAGGGAGCTTATTTTTTGACAACTTTTACAGATTGTAGATGATAAAAATTTAATTTCTCAAGTTCATTAAAGGGAAATCACAAAACTGTGCAAAGTTAATCATGGTTTTATCACGGTAAAAGTGTAGTCACTAGGGCTGGGTATCGATTCTGATGTTCCGATTCGATTCCGATTCACAAGCTCTCGATTCGATTCTCGATTCGAGTCAATGATTACCCAGATAGCAAGCAACCATTGAATCAATGTTAAAAAATAGTTGATTTGTCAATGTTAATTGCATTGAATCGATATCACTTTTGCACCTGCAATTAATGTAGACATTTTTTTAGAAATTTAAACAAATCACCATTATTGTGATCAGGCAACTCTTTTACCACTTTCAATGTTTGCAGTAGTGCTTTAATAAGAACACTTATACATTGATAGAGAAAGAGATGTTTTGAAAAGTGTACTTTTAAACATGACCAGTTAAATAAAACTTAACATTAAAATACAAGAGTTAATATAATTGTGATTTGTTGAAATTTCAAACTTTTTTCAACATAAATTGCAGGTGCAAAAGTGATATTGATTCAACGCAATTAACATTGACAATTTTTTTTTAACATTGATTCAGTGGTTGCTTGCTATCTGGGTATAGATTTAATACAAATCCTATAGATTTTCTAAAAAAGATCAGTAAATATCACATTACAACGGTGAATTAAAAAATGAAATGAAGAGCCACAAACCTGTATATTAAACTTTAAAACACTTGGGTATATTGAAACAGAACAGTTATTTTAAATTTAAGATGCAGTATAACAAACAAAAATAGCGGCTGCAATCATGTGAACCGCTGCCTTTTATATGAAGGTGATGTTAAATTCGACAACACACCGGATCCCATGTTAATTAAGCAATGAATGAAGGATACTCCCGTTGTGTAACATCCACCCGTTGTAAAAAGAAAAGGGACATCTAGTGGATAGTAGTAGCAATAACATTAACGAAAATTAATGTTCAGTGCTTGTGTAAATATGCAAGAAAAAAAATCGATTCACAGCTTTTGAGAATCGATATTGAATTGATCCGTTTAAAAAACGATTAATCGATTTTTCAATTTTTTTGCCCAGCCCTAGTAGTCACCACGTTTTTTTTCTTTTGACGTATTTGTAAAACCATAATCGTAATACAAATATCATGGTTAATAATGTATGGTTACTGTAAACTATGGGCTGCCCCTTTGGTTGATTTTAGGGTTTGGTCAAAGACCATAACCAAGGCCTTGGTTGAGTTATTGATGACGTATGGTCAGTAATGAAAACCGTGTATAAGTGCTTAGCAGGGTAATACGTTTTGGGACAGTATAAGAAAGTAGTCCTTTTGGATGAGTAAGAACTGATAGAGCGTGCAAGTGTCAGAAAATGTCTTGATTTGAGCGCTGTAGTTCTGGCTCTGACTGTAGAGGTATTTCAAACTGGAAGAAGAACTGGTTGTATTGTAGGTCTTCATCATTTCAAAGAAAGCCAGTGGAAAAACCCAGGTCAGACGAGGAGACTTGCATTTATCAAAACGTAAACATATCTAGTTTATAGAGCGCTTGCCCACAAAAAGATTCCACAAAAGATATTATATCCATATATAGAGTATAGCGTTACACAAAAGAACCACAGTATTTGAGAAAAGGATAAATCCAAAGTGATGTTTATGTGTGTGAATAGGTCTCCCTCTGTTTCTGGCTATGGCTAGTTGCACTGGAAGATGGCCAAGTCCTGACAGGAGACAAAGGAAAGAAGGAGATATCCAAGGACATATCTAATTTTTGGCAGCCGTTCCAAACCAAATATCAGAACAAGAACACCTTTTGGCAGCAATCTGGAGGGGGAGGTGGGCAGTTTCAGTTTTTGACTACAGCCATTTTGTTTTCACTGCGGTTGAAATTCCTGTCTCTCCTCGGTTTTAAAATGTGCATTTTGGCAGGGATCCATTTGCTTTTGTCATAGAGGAAAACAAGACAGGGGCAGTTAGTCTTCTGTGAATTCAAGTGGGATTGACTGCGCATTTGAAAGATTTGCTGGAAACATTTGATTCGTTTTTAGGATGATCTTCATTGGCATAGTCAAATTTAGATAAAAGGCAATTGCATTGCAGTTGATCATGATATGATAAACATGTCACATTCTTTTTTTCCAACAGCTTGCATATCGCAAAATTGCAAAATGGCATAAAATTACATTGTAACCACATTTTGAAGTATACCTCTAAACCCATGAAAACAGTTCTTCTGCGTAGTAAACACCAACAAACCACAATCTCCACTTTGAAGTATGCAGTGTATGCAGACCTTAAATATTCATTGGGTTAAATCTCAGTCTTTTGCGGCCTTTTTGTATCCGTTGTTTAGATTTGGAGTAATTGGATTGTAAAGATATACCCAGCTCGTTCAACAGGGCAGACATGCCTCACCTTGTCTTATAAGTGTCATCTGTTATGGCGGTTTGGCCGGTCATGAAACTAGATTGGCCTTGACATCGACATCATGTTCTCCTATTCATTATAAACCTGCTGCTCTTACATCGGCGATTCGAGGAATTGGAAAAGAAAGCACATATTTTAGACATCAAACTTGGGAGCCTCATGCAAGCAGCGAGTATGCATATGTCCTACCTCTGGTTTAAAATACACTTTGTATAGCTTCCCAGAGCTACAGTACATATAGCGTGTATTCCAGCCGTGTCATGACAATTGATGTGTGCCTTGAACAAATGTGGCCGGGATTGCAAAGTTTCCGCTTGTAGATCTGCTAGGCATGTCAAATGTGCTGCTCCTGTGGGTGCCTCTGATGTAAGTCCGAGCAGACTCCTTATTTAATTTAACATGAGCAAAATTGAAGCTGTGATAGCTGGGATAGTACAGGGATAGTACAGGCTGTTCAACACGTTGACGTTTTGCGTGGTGCCGCTTGGGTTCTGGTGACCAAGTTTGAGTCTGGCTTGGGTCATTTTGTTATCCCACCCTCCTTGTAGACCTCCACAAAGAATCAATAACTGTTGAACAGTTTTAATTTAATACAGTTAATATACAATAAAATATAAATATAAATTGTTATATAACTCACATAGACTGGAAGTTAACTTCGGGCCAGGTGCGTGCGTCCGATGAAACCATCTATAGTGTTCTTCTACTAGACGTGTCGAGTGTATAGAAAGTGAGATCTAGTTTTACTTTGCATCAATCTTGTTCTGATGCAAAAAAACAAAGCTTTACTCGGTGCACACATCATCGGCTTTTGATTTCGGTTTTAGAGGGCCACTGCATAGCCAATTTTTTATGGCCCATGTAACTTTTAATTGACATGAATACTTGAGTTTTTTTTTGTGGCTGCAGAAAACAGGAAGTGCATCAACTTGGTTGGTAACAGTGTAAAACAAACATAAGTTATTACTTACAATTCTGTCTGCCTCATTATGGTTGAGAAAGATGATGATTTGACAACTTAAAGTTTCCTCTGTTTACCACGGTACCTCAGCGAAGTGTGAACACATGGTGCTTTGGCGAGGCTGTTTGTGAGTCTACCTCCAGCCTGTTCTCTTTTTATAGCCTTAAAAGGGACTGAGGCAGGGAGGATTCCTCTCACCACACAAGACACCAGCTACAGTTTGAAAAAGCAAACTGTGAAAGCTAAAAGATAAATGCTTTTTTTCTCCATACAAAGGAAGTCAGTGAGGACCAATATTGTTTGTTTACCAACATTCTTCAAGATATCGTTTTTGTGTTCTGCAGAAGTAAGTCATACAGGTTCGGAATGACATAAATCCATGGTTAAAAATGATCCAGATGTTTAACGTTTAGCATAATAAAACCATGTTTTTTTCTTAGTGGGAAAACATGAACACTTTAAATTTAAAAATGGCTGCATTCTACTTCATAAAACTGTACTGATATTTAGAGGTCGATGATCAATCGGGCCGATTTTTGGAATTTTTTAATTAATCGGCATCGGCCGGTTGTGCCGCAAATTAGGCCGATTAACTGGCAGGTGCATCTGTGAGCATCTAAGCGTTGTTGTGGAACACATGACGCTGCCTCTTGTGGCAAACAGATTACCACCGGCATAACACTGTGATGTCCCTCTGCCTGCTAACTTTTTAACTACCTGATAACTTCACAAGAAAACGCTAAGACTTCAATTATTTTTATCCTTCGTTCTTAATCTAGCCTTGTATATTTAATTGATTAAATATGATGCTGCTTGAGAATGCGAGTAACTTTTTGGAACTCTATTGTTAGCGAGCCTTCAACCACATAGTTTATGCTACATGTATGCACGGGTACCAAAACCTGGTAACGAGCCCAGCGGCTAAATTATTACCGTAGTCCCCATTGTACAGCTAGACAAACTCAGACATTATCTATACTGTTTCTGTACCGGAAAATTTATCTCCCTCTGAGGCTGCGTGTGTGACCGAGCAACTCGCACTCTGCTGCCATAAACTTCTGGCTGTGGGTCGGACTCTGTTTATACTTGTTATTAAGATGCGTTTTGGTCGATCTTTCTATCAAATGGACGAAAGAAGTGCACACAATTTACGTATGAACGCGACCGGGGCAGATAAACATACAGAGAGAAGCGGTTTTTATTTCTGCTCTTGACAGCCGCGAGACACGCTGAACACTGTGAGTGTGTGTTAGAAATCTGAAACGGACAGAAAACATTGTGCTTGCTTAGTACATTTTTCGTCATTATCCAAACTTTTAAGTCTTCAGCCAAAGTTTAAATCCAGACTTGTTGTTTCCCCTCGTTTACGCATTATGTCCGTAGGCGGTCTTTTGTGGCTGTTTAAATGCATTCGACCACAAGAGCGTCTACTTTCCTGTCAGGCTTTCTACTGTCCTATAAAATAGAAAAAGGCTAAAAGCTAAATATAATTAAAAACGCAGTTATGAGCAGCAGGCTGTGTAATATGAGAGATTTTTTTTATTTGTTTTCACTTAGATTATGACCATTTGATTTACAGCAGTGTCTGCCAACAAACATAAACAAAAAGCATGCTTCAGAACAGTTTGAGAAGGTGCTTAAAAGTTTTGAGCAATGTATTATTACTATGAATTAGACTGCTATCTTGTACCCTGCAATAAACACTTACTCAATCTTTCTCAATAAAGTGCACTGATTTGAAGAGACATGTTGTTCAATAAATGTTTAATTTAAGCAATATTCTGTATCACTTCTTATTACTTAACTGTTAGATTTTATGAGGTGAAGGTGGGAAGAAATCCTGGTATGTTAGCCTCTTATATATCTGCCATCGGCTGGCCTAATTCCTAAATATCAGCATCGGCCAGAGAAAAACCCATATCGGTGGAGCTCTACTGATATTTTAACATCAATAATTGTTATTAATTTTGAATCCTCTTTCACATTCATATTTTCAAGAAAATAGTTTAAATGTCATTCTGTAATAGTGAAACACACTTTACGCATTACGTCAGAAATGGATATTTGACCCGAATCCAAACTGAATGAGCCAAGTAAATTTTATCTTCTTGCATAACATAAAAGGTTGTACATGAGATAGATTTTCTTGTTCCATTTCATTTCATCATTAACCCAGTTGAGCTGATTTTGTGTAGCAAGATGATTTTGTTCAGATAATTGCCCCCCAATGCTCTGATCATTGAGACGCATCAAAAAAGAGGGCAGATCAGTATGTAAAGCCCCTCGAGGACAAGTGTCTGAATATATCCCCCCTTTGAGTCTGCCACAGGCTGCTTTGAGAGGAGAACCGATGGTCTGCTTGGGGCTTATTTGTGATAATAATAAACCTGTGTATGAGCCCAATGTTTTCTTACACAATTAGTGTGCAGTTAGCATCCCCGCTCTGCCAAACACAGAATTTTCTGTTACATAAACAGGGTGTTGGGGGTTTATTGTGTAAGGGCAAGTAGTAAGAGCATTACGTTTGTGGGTGTATGGATTAAACTTACACAATCGCACAGTCAAGAAATCTCTCGTCTGGGAATGTGTGAATGAGTCGACCAGAGATTGTGTAAAAAATGGATGGTCCTTTCACAATGATAGGCTTTTATGGACGATTGCTGTTTATTCTGAATGATTTTAACCGCCTTGTTGCATCAGGAAACTATTGTTGTTGTAGACGAACCAAAACATAAGCATGGTCGGTGTCATTGAAGATTTATGAATGGCTGGGTTTGAGTCAGCAGCACGGGCTGGAATGTGAATCATGCCATTTTGACTGTCATAACATGATGGATAGATAGAGCTGTTTAGTCTAGCATGGATCCATGCCGCCTTACGATAGCTGCAGTTGTTTTCATGATGGATAGATAGAGCTGTTTAGTCTAGCGTGGATCCATGCCGCCTTACGATAGCTGCAGTTGTTTTCAGAAGCCTCTCATCTGTCAACTGTCTGGCTGTTGAAAGGGTAAATGACACTGAGCTTTGTCTGACAACAGGCCAACTGCAGATGAGGGACTGAGCTTGTCTTCTAACCCTCAGTCGATATACATCAATACTGACATCACACGGCCGACGCTCAGGGAACGCATCCCCAAAATAGAAAGGAGTTATTTAAAGGTTTAGTGCTTAAAGATCACGATAGACCCCTGTTGTCAACTGGCTAAGAGTGTCTCCGGGCCTTGACACAGGTATGACATACAGTGTTTCGGCTTTGGGGGTGTGTGTGGTCTCTATATTTTTTTGCGGCGGAGGTCCGGACAATGCTTTTTTTAACAAATAATATTTAATCAGGCCATTTATTTTATATTCTGATAGCCACACTGGTAACTGATAAAATGTGTTGTAGGTAGGGCTGTCACGATTATGAAATTTGACTGACGATTAATTGTCTAATAAATAATTGCGATTATGACGATTCATTGTCTGTTTTAGGGCTTTGGCGATTATGACGATTACTTGTCTGTTTTAGGACTTTGGCGATTATGATGATTAATTGTCTGTTTTTGAGCTTTGACATTTAATTCTCATACATTTTTGATTCAGCGATTGAAACGACCATATTGTTCTGAATACAAGACTATGTTTTTTTCTTGGAAATACATCGGAAAAAATTGGGTCATCATATATTTAAGGTTTAGGCTTTTACCTGTGCGGTTGTATTTGCAAGACTACAATAAAATTTTACTTGTGTATTAGTGAAATTTTGGTAGACTGGTTTTCACACTGAGATTTGCTTAAAAAAACCTAAAACATATACAAATTACCTGCAGTACAATTTAATATTATTTAAGTACGCAGATGCACTACAGCTCCCCCTAGTGTCTTCTATAGAGATGTGCAATAATTGCGATGATCTGAAACCATCGCGATGAGATCAAACAATCGCGATGAGACGATTATTTAATAATCGTGACAGCCCTAGTTGTAGGCTCTGGTGCTGAAGCGAAGTCCTAGTAGTCTATTTGAATATTTAAAAAACTATTGACAACAAATGTAACGACTGAAATGAATTTATCATGAGAAGTACGTACAAAGTTACTAACAAGTAGCCTTTCCATGCCATTCATACTAGAACTGATTCTAAATAATCTTTCTGATTAAAAAATGATTCATTATGAAATGCTCTTAACATGCTGATTTTTAATCCTTTTATTATCATTAATGCTAAATGTAGATACAAGACGTTATGTTTTATAATCTGTCACAAACAGTAAACTGACTGACAGCTAAAAACATTTTTGTTTACTTAAGCGGTATAGTAAAAGTGTCTTATTTATTTACCTGCTCTTGGTGTCTGCAGGTCTTTATATGTGGCGTAACGTGTGAATCACGATATATATCGCCCAGCCCTAGGCAGGAGGTGCGGTTGGAGGGGCGGGGCGCCCCCCTAAAGCAATGGTAGGGGAAACACTGACATAACACGGATATGTCATCAGTCTGAGCCAATCAGAATTATTTTTAGGACTTGTTGTGAAGTCAGCGGATTACGTCATTTCTAATTGTTAGTTGCATTTTGGGTCGGAACGTTAAAACCTAGCTAGGTCAGCACGATATTGAAAAATAATGTAATATGCAATAACTTGCTAAATGATATGCATGTGATAAAAAATGCTAAAAGTTTGTAAAATCAATTTAAATTATATTACAATAATAATTGTGTATTATGAAAAAGGAAAGGATATATATTGATTGTTTCACGATGTTTTCACGAAGTTGTTTTGTCAAAAGTGTACTCTCTTTACATATTTATTTGTACTTTTTTGTTACATATCTTGTCATTTTTATCTATAAGTGCACTGGAAGCTTCTGTCACTAAGACAAATTCCTTGTGTGTGTAAAGCACATTTGGCAATAAAGCTCTTTCTAATTCTGATATGACATCTGTTTAATCTGATTAGGTGACCTACGTCAACATGTATAATTCTTTTTCTATTTTGTGTTTTTACTGCGTTAAGTTCTCTCTTAGGGAATACATTCTTAAAATAAATTTGTTATTTGAATTTCAGTAAAAAAAATTCTGAAATATTGTTATACAGTTGTAATTGTGAATCCAGTATTGTGCATCGTATGGTAAAATGAGACCCCTAACAACCAAAATACACGTTTGTCATTCTTTCTGGGAAAAGAAAGCATCACTATCTCTTTCTCACTGCTATTTGCATTGTCCTAAAATATTGTCTATGTAAAGTACATTCACAGTGTTTCCCACAGAATTTTGTGAGACTCTGGGGGCTAAATGTATTTTCCTCTTTGGGGGTTCGGGGGCAAGCTCCCCCAGAAGAAAATGTTGCATATTTTAAAGGTAAATGCTGCAATCTCGTGCATTTTAAGAGCAAAATTAAGTGATTCAATCTGTAAAGTATAAAATAGCTATAGTAGTAATTTAATCATTGGCTCAATAGATATAAATGGTGATAATAGGGCACAACACATGGTAAAATGGGAGTTCACAAACAGTCAAAAAATTTAGAGCATGAGCCATCAAAAATGAACAAAAAAGTGTTTGACAGTTCAACTAATTTATTTATTACCATATATTAAAACGCGGGCCGGGCATCAGACCTTTTTTCGCTGTGCCATTGTCCCACTCCCCCGCATGGCAGTATCACTTTACTATCCGGACCAGAGCATGCATACATTATTATGATTCGGCAACTGTTTAGAGTTAACCCATAAGAAAAGCACACACTGTCTCAGCACAACAAAGTTGTTAAAGAGTACATAACATGAGATCATGAAAATTACATTTCATGCAGTGTGTAATGTTGCCGTGTTTGAAAGTAAGCAGTCTGCCAAGTTGTAAATCCGATTGTGAATGAAGTTATTGGCTTGGAAAAAAGGGAGTCGACTCTGAATCACGTAATCGAGTCGTCCCTAGTCCGATTCACGAACCTCCGCGGATTTACATCACTACATATAGTGCCCCCCTATGTTTTGCTAGGACTGCCCACGAAAACTCTTCTCCCCCAAACACTGTAGCTCGTGAGCCTCATTCGCTATAAACCAATCACAGCAGACTAGACCATCTGACCAATCACATCAGACTAAGCTAGCGGAAAGGAGGGGATTAGACAGATGAATAGCGGAACGAATCATTTGAGAGTCAGTCAAGAAGTAAGGTAAGAGTAACTGCCTATTATTACGAAATAATAATGTTTTTACAATGTACAGTGTCTATGTATAAAAACTTGTTGTTGGACACTCCATAAACCAAAGTAGAACCTTAAACCTTAACCTTAAAAATTCCTAGTTATGTACTATTTAAGTTTGCGATTTATTATGTTATCAACTTTATCAGTCTATATCATAGTAACACGAGAGCAGGCTTTCTCCTGCGGTACACGCCGATCGGTCTGAGCAGTGCTGCTTGATGTCCGACAAACCAAATATATTGACACGTTTGGGACACGGTGACACAGGGCAGCTTTGTAATCGTGTGGCGCGCACCCGTATATATATTTTTCTTACTGCGACAGCCAAAGCTAAAGGAGGAATTTAAGCAGACTCATGCCCATCATGCATTCAAATCATTAAAATTGGCGTGTTTGGCAATCAAACTGCGTTCTTTGCCTGAGAAACAAACAAAAATACTCAAAACATTTTTCTAAACAAACCTAATAAAGAAACGAAACAAAATATAATTTACCATTAAAAACAAAACAAAACTATTTTAATGGTTGCAGCAGTTTCAACAGTATCATTCACATCATTAATTCAAATCCGCGTTTTAGCACAGTTAGCAATCAGACTATGCGTTCTGCACCTGGCTGAGCCACAAACAAAAAATACTCCAAACATTTTTCTAAATTAACTTAATAAAGAAACGAAACGAAATTTGAATAATTTGCCATTAAAAACAAAACGGAGCTATTTTAATTGCTGCAACTGTCGGACATGGGCCTTGCCAGGGCTTACATTTGAGGCCCGTGCAGGGCTCTAGCTTGAAGCACGATCGGAGCGATGTGGAAAGGGTTAAACTAAGACCATCATTATAAATGTCTTGTCATGGGTGCACATGAAGTGTACAGCTCCGTTGTGTTGACGCGCTGCTGATATTAAACGACAGAAATGGTGTTTGACAAATGTCGCTATATGCAGACTGCTATATTAGCTGGAAAAATATGGAAGCTGAACATAATGATGCTAACGCCATGAGGTAATGCTATCTGTATGCTCTGTCATACACTGATAAAATCATTTTTATACTGGTGGATAACTGCAGTGAATACTGAAACATTAGTTAGATTTTACTTACCTCAAACAATGTTGTATTCAGTATGGCTTGGCGACATCTCAAATCCTTGCCAGATCACATGTCTGCGTTTCAACCGCGAAAGCTGAAACATTAGCGAGCGAGCGTGCATTCATACAGTATGTGTTTGTGTGTGTGCTGCGCACATTACAGTGAAACAACAGAGATGGGGGCGCATTTCGTCTAGCTGTGAACAATGGCACAACAACTAAACAACGGTGCAGAATTCAACGTTAGAAATATTTATGTTGTTATAAGAATTTTTTTTTTCATTATAAAGTTATTGCAAACCATTGCCGATTTGTGATATTTTCAATATACTGTATATCTTGCAACCCGATTGGTAGACCCCGTTTGTCATAGCCGAAAGAGAGAATTATACTAGATTCATTCGGTAGCCCCATGTGATGCTATACATCTTGCTGTTAGAGGTGTTATATTAACCCTAATTGGGCTCTTCCAGGACTGCGGCTGCTCAGGTTGTGGTCTGATGTCTGGAAAGTGTTTATCACTGGGCCAGAAGCCTCATTTGTTGACTTTCACACCTTGACTAGGGTTACTCAGCTGACCACTAAAGCAAATGAGCTGGTCAGCAGTGTAATTACGGTGTCTGGGTTTCCGCTTGGATCCAGCGGTGGAGCCGTTTCAGGTTGAGGGAACTCCATCTTGATTAATTGGTGGTTTAACAGACACATTTGTCTTGTTCGGTTTTACTTTGCCTAATCAATGTAGAAATATGGTACAGAGAAAAAGTTTGTCATCGCTACGCTCTGTATGATGTAATAAAGAAGTACATGAAGACATTAATCTTAGCCAGATTTCCAATGACATGTAATTTGCTAGTAAGATATGGTTGAGATGTTTGATCATTCTGTTTAAATGCAATAAAAAGACATTTTTACTTCTTCAGGTGTGTAATGAAATGCTCAGCTTACGATTTAATATGATACACGATTCTAGGTTCACAATGGGATTTGAACAAATTTGAAGAAATTAAAGCTAAAATTCAAGTAATAAAAGTCTTTATTTCCAAAACATTTTTTTAATAACATTCGTTATCTTACTAAAGAAATTACAACTTTCAAGTATTAATTGAACCTTCTGCATGTAAATGAACAAAAATTAAAGAAAAATAAATTAATACAAATGAAAACTGAAAAATCTAAATAAATTTAAAAATAAAAATTAAGAATTAAAGACGGAATTTAGAAAGCCAAACCTTAAGAGATAACTCATTAAAGCAGTAAAAGCACAAAATAAAAGCAAAACATATAAACATTATTTATTTTCCCATGGGTCATATGTTTGCTGCTCAACCAATAGAATTAAACAGTCAAAATTCCATAGCGCTACTATACATACCGTACAAGTTGTATATAGATATAAAACACTCCTATGTTATATGGTTACATTTGACCCAGATATGTCTGGTGATGGATGCGTGTTTTAACTTGTTAATCGACTAATAATTTATTCTTTGTGACTTTCAGTTTCACCTGGGAAAAACTCCGCCTTCGTCAGATTCATAAGGTTCCGGAAGCAGTAGAGCCAAAAGCCATCACATCCCTCTCTGATTCAACTCAATCACCCTTGGACCGAACTTTGAGATCTTCAATGGAGCAAAGAGATCTTAACCGTACATCCCGGCCCAAAGGGAACGAGGAGTTCTTCTCCACTGTAACCACCATCAACAGAGCGGACCTCAGTGAGGTCGGTCTTCTCGCCAGTCCGATGAAGAGCCTCCCATTACCCTGCGAGCAGCAGGACCGTGACAAGGATGAAGACCTCGGCCTGGGAAAGGAGGTGGACGCCACCTACAATGTGGGAAGTGAAAGGTGGGCACAGGGAGATGGGTTGGACGATCAGGAGTTCTCCATCAAGGAGGCCAGTTTTTCAGAAGGCAGTCTGAAGTTGAAGATCCAAACAACCAAGCGGGCCAAGAAGCCTCCTAAGAACCTGGAGAACTACATTTGCCCTCCTGAGATCCGCATTACTATCAAACAGCCTGGGGAGCAGAAGGCCGGCAAACATGGCAGGAGCAGCAGAAGAGGGAAGGAGGAAGATAAAGGACCCCCCAGAAAGAGGGTTAGTCACCTTTAATGTTTTGAAAGGATGCTGTTTTCTTGTCCTGACTTTGTTGTGTTGATCTCATATTGTTATACTGTTATAACCAGTTTAAACTTTAGGCTATATACATTTTTTTGGGTGATAACAGTTGTGAGAGATAGAAGTGCAATCTGTTGACCATGCAAGCCATTATCAGATAATGAAATATGGAAAATATGTATTTCCATGCACTTCTATTAAGAAAATCTATGTGCTACACAACTAAATTGTGGCTTAGGGTCTTAAAGGAACAGTTCAACCAAAAATGAAAATTCCAAACCTGTATGTCTTACTTTCTTCTGCAGAAAACAAAAAGAAGATATTTTGAAGAACGTTGATAGTCAAACAACATTGACTTCTATTAACTTCCATTGCAGTCTTAGTCTTAGTCAAACTTTATTGTACGGACACTAAACCACTGAGACATTTCTTGAATTATCTTCTTTTGTGTTCTACATATAAAACATGTCATATTCATGTTTTGAATTGATCGACATCAGGTTGAATAAATGATGACAAAATATTCATGTTTCTATGAGCAATCCCTTTTAGAAATGAATTCTGATTCAGTTAACCTTGCAAGCTTGTTTCTAAGCAAATGCACAATTTATGCACATTGTTTCCGACATGGCCTTTTATTGATATTCAGCCCATGCTTTGGTGTCCGTGTTCTCCAACGGTACTAAAAGATGACATTTATGCTGGTCGCTGATGACATGATCGCATTTTCTGGACCGTCAGTTATTTGGTTGCCTGTCAGATGAAGTGTGTCCAGTCTGCGCTTTTGAGCAACATAACAGCTAGTCATTAACCTTTCGTGACATTTAGACTCTGTGAGTTCATTGACTTACATGTGGTCCAAATTGTCATTTTTTAACATTTCAGAGAACTTAACGTACTGTTTTCAATTTATTTATATTAGACTGCACCATGATATTACTATAGTTGTACCACAGGATTCTTCAAAGTCTGAATGGAAATATCATTGTGCACAAATATGGTAATCGTTCAGTACTATGGTTTTTACAGTGATATTGCCATTTGATATTTTCATTGTACAGTGGTACCTCTGCAGTTAGCAGCATTTTTGCAAGGTGAGCAGAAGTTGTTTCAGGGAAATTAGTCAGTGTCATATGAGGTCATATTTTGTTTTAGCGTACCGAAGCATATTCTTTTTGAAGTTTTTTTAAACAGATGTCACTTTCCCATCCTCTGGCAGAAGAATGAAGGACTATTGTAAATAATGAGACGAGAGGGTGGTGGTACCACAGTGAGTCTGTAATTTGACCATAATTAGGGAGAAAATCTGAGCTCACTGCGTCAGAGAGCAACAAGCAACATCAGCATCTTTCAGTAAATGCAGCGCAGGCTCAAATTGTTCCCTGTTTTTTTCCTTTTGAGGAATTTCTGGCATTGAAACGTCTTTTAATCTTTACGGTAATCTCTTAGGGTATGAATTATTTGTATTGCAATGGCAGACTGGCTCCCGCTGTTTCGTGTGATGCGCTTTTAAAAGCCTGGCCACGTCTGCCAAGCGCATTTGACTTGATCCCAACAATTGATGGTTTGATTATCGGCCTTGAATTTTGTATGTGGCTGCATGTTATCTGATTTCCCCAAGGATTTTTCTTAGCCCGGGGAGGAAGGACGCTGTTGCTGCGCAGCCACAGCCGGGCGTCTAGAATCTCTCTTATTTTCTGGCTCAGAAATGAACCACTCGTCTGGTCCACGGAGACGAACGGTTCTGTGGCAGAAGAAAGGGAGATAGAGAAATCAGAGGAAAATAGAAGAAGCCTCAAAGGGTAACGCCGAAGTAAGGCGGGAAGCTGAAGTGCAGCTGTCTCCTTCTGGCAATCTCCTCATTGACCACAGACGCGGTGTCAAAAGGGCCAGAAGAAGAGAACAGAAGAGGTGGCCTCACGCCACTGTCTAAAGTGTAGCCGTGTCTATAGAAAACCGCTCCAAAGGGGCAAAGAAAAGCAGCACCCATCCCCCAGACACTCTACAGATGGAATGTCATTCACTTTGAGGAGGGATGGTGCCACAAACTCCCATTTAAAGGCACCAAATCCCATTCTGTCCTCTCCGTTTGGAGCTCAGGCGTCAAGCCCAGCACCTCTTGTCATCTCTCGGTTACAAGCGGCGTGGGGTCAGGGGTTAGTGCGTAATTGAAACCAGCCAGTACTCGCTGAGGATAGAGGCTTACATCAACCCTCTCGGACGGCGACAGCTGTTCGCTGCGTCCTCCATTCTTGGCCGCAACCTTTCTTCCCCCTGCTAATGTAATCAGAATGCCGAGGCCATTACAGTTTAGACAAACCGGGCACCCGGGTGAATTAACTTGCTTCTGCCCATGATCTGTTCTGGGCATCAGGCTAAGCATCGTTGTGGGTTGCTGCGCTGGAAAATTTGTTTAATGCAGCAACTTTTCCTCACCCACACAATACTGTGAGCACGCAGCCAGGAATAGATGGCAGGCATCTCGCCGGCGTTGTAAAAGAACAAGTCTGGATGTGCAATTAGGCGGTCGGAATATGCAGAGGTCGGGACACACTGTGTTTGGCGTTTCCATTAGGACTTAACCAAAAGGTTGCGCAAATGGCATCTATTATTTTTTCGTCTTTAGAGGAAAAACATCTTGCTGAAATGCTTGTATAATCGTTCTGCGCGCACTTAAAGGGCTGGTGGAAATGTTTCTGAATGACACTTGTTAAAGGAACGGGTCACACACAAAAAAAAATTCTGTCATGTTTTTTTCACTCTCACATTGCCTATTCACCTTTTTTCGTCCGATTCATCATGTTGAAACAGCGGAGGAGCGTATCGGGAAGTCAGATCATTCTGATTGGTAAAATTGTTGGCATCGGCTTTGTGTGCCCGGGCTTTATATTGCACGGGCCACAGTGTCGTATAGTAGCCGCGCGTCCACTGAAGCTGGTAAAATTGTTGGCATCGGCTGTGTGTGCCCGGGCTTTATATTGCGTGGGCCGCAGTGTCGTATAGTAGCCGCGCGTACACTGAAGCCTAGTTGACTTGAAGTCTATAATGTATTTGTATCCAGTATCACCCCTGTGGTTTAACACAGTAGCGAGTTCATTGCGATGACAAGCCAGATAGAAACCAGATCAATGCATGAGCGGGTGCTCTCCGAGGGGCAGACGACAGCGATCTTTGCCCCGTCACTCTTCCATGTTTGACGACAACACTTTTGATTGTCAGCCATTTCCGCCGGAGTGGGCATGCTCATCGGTGCGCGTATGACAGGGGAGAACGAGGGCGAGGCTCCGGCGACTTGCACCGAGGGGGCCGGGCAAATCATTTTTCTGAGCTGAACTAGTAGGCCCGACCCAACGTCTTTACACATTGGGTTAAAGAAAACAACTCCCAAAATGAGAACTTCCTCTTCGAGCAAAGATGGCGGAGAGGATAAGAGGTTTAAAAACGGTGAATTGTGTAGCAGGGTAAATGCAGCTTTTGTGTAGTAATGATCGGGGAGTCTGGCAGGGAGCAGATGGGCTAGCTCTCTGTCTCATTGTGTCTGGCTCTTTCTTTTTTTCATTTTGGCTGAACTAATATGCCAGATGGTGGCAAAGAGGAAAGGCCAACAAGTGAGCCAGGGCATATGGGGAGCCTGGTTAAAATGGGACCCTACTGCGGCGGGGGATGGGCGGGGGATGGGCAGGAGATGGGTGATACAATAGCAGGTAATTAAGGAAAGGACTTGACTTCGCTGCCTGGCTTTTGTGCACGGCAAAATATTTTTCGTAAGACCTGCCGTCAGCATCAGACAACACTGCTTTACTTCACATCTTTCTGCTGGTTTTGCTCAATCAGGCGTGATTATTTTCTCAACGTGCGCATCTGTGTTTGGGCCTTCATTAGGTGGTACGGTCTATGAATAGTAGTCCGTCCGGGGTTCGAGGAGGCGCTCTGACGGGCATCAGTCGTGCGACAATCTCATTATTTTTCGTGGACGGTGTGGTCGGTGCTATTAGGGGTGAGAGGTAGCGGAGACCAGGCTTTTATTTTTTTTTATATTTGGGCAAAAATACAATAATAGGTTTAGTGTATTTTGATTTAGGGTTGTTTTAAATGGAATATTTTCCTAAACAAACCTACAGTGCACTTTTGTTTCTAGTGTCATAAAAACCAAGCAGGTTACCACACTGTATTAAAGGGATAGTTTACCCAAAAGTGACCAAAACATCTCATAATTGACTTACCCACATGTATTTTCAAACGTTTTCTGCAGAACACAAAAGAAGATATTTGAAATGACATTGGTAACCAAACAACATTGGCCCCCATTGACTTCCATTGTATGGACACACACCACTTAGACATTTCTCAAAGTAAAGAGTCTGATACAGATTTTCAGTGACATAAGGGTGAATAAATAATTGAAAAAATATTTTTGAGTGAAATTTCTACAATAATTTGCCATTTTTGGCTATCCCAATATGTCACTTTTGTGTAGATTGCATGATAGCTGAATAAGGCTGAAGTGTGTGTTTTGTCTGTGTGTGTTTAGTAGGCCTATATTAAAGCGAGGGTTAAACCTCCTATGAGACTTCTCAGTCACTTCAGAACCTCAACATACACACCGGGCTCATCACTCAGGGTTACAGCCCATCAGCTCTGTCTCTGTGTACACAAGCTAGCGCTCGTTCTCCCATCAAAAGTCTGCCCTTCATTCCCACATGCATAGCTCACTCCAGTGATCTACGGCCATGCTCTCTCCAGCTGACTTGTGTATGATATTCTTTGGCTTGTGTGTGCAAACCATAGTTGCCAGTGATAATTACATAATAAAGAAACATAGACTATCCCGTCCTGGCATGTTTTTTGTTTGTTTGTTTCTGTTTGTTTGTTATCCCCAGTTACGCATTTTTCTATCAACAACATCGGCAGGAACCGAATTTTGGGTTTAAATCCATTTAGGAATCTGTGAGGTGCGATAAGGAAAACCCTTTCAAGTGGGTCCAAACCCCAGCCCTCCCATTGGGCGCTGGTTTTTATGTACTAATGACATTGGCCAATCTCTTATCTGAGTGTCACACAACCCCTGCTCCTAAAGCTTCATTACCCAGCGCCTGTGGAGTCATCCTTTCATACAGGACTGTAATCATTATGAGCCGGTCCAGTGTATTCACCAGAAAATTAATTCAACATCAAGTCGATAGGAGACTCCCCGGCCTCTTGATGTGAGGTATTTATAACAAGCTATTTGTCATTGGGGGAGTGTTGGTGGTGACCGGGGAGGAAATTGTGGGCAGTTCGGCAGTCAAATAAAAGTGACCTCTGTGTGTGTGTGTGTGTGTGTGTGTGTGTGTGTGTGTGTGTGTAGGAGATTGTCAGAGCAAGAAAAAGTCCCTGAATGTGGTTTTACTTCCTTTTATTTAACTGGTGGTTTTTCGTTTCAGAGACGCTCATCTCAAGTCGTAAACCATGTGTAGCATGTTTCAACTGTTAAGAGGTTTATTATTTAGTTTAGAAAAAGCTTTTTACCTACATAAGCATTACTGTTAATACATTTTATGGTTTTGAAACAGAGACATTTATAGCCATGGGTTTCCTCGGGAGTTTTTAGAATTGTGGTTTTTGATTTAGGAGCAACGTCAGGGCTGTGGCTAACATAACCTGAACAACCTTTCCTGTTTTTTTGTACATTGCAAATTATAGATATACCTCAATAGTTCATTTTGAAACTTGTTTTTAATGTCAGCTGCTACATAAGAACTACAACCTCTGACCAGAGGTTGCGCTAGACTTTTTCATTGACAGACAGGCTCGTAAAAAATCTGTCATAATCAATTTTTTACCCTTCACTGTGGTGTTGCTGCAAGGTGATGTTACGTGCTAATTAGCATGTTTGTGACATCATTGCTATGTAACTGCATTTGCTCTCTGAACTACTGTGTTTTAATACAACTGAATACCCAATAAAGTTGAAGTAGTTTACATATTTAATGTTTCTGTTGTCAGACATAAAATAATAATTACAGACAAATGTTTATAATCATATGTCCAGTCAGTAACAATGACAGGTGCTTGTAAACGCTGTTTTGTAACCATTCATTCATTCATTCACTTACAAGTAACTTGTAGTAATCTGCTGTTTGGTTATGAATGTGCTGCTTCTGCCGCTCACTGAACGGAAAAGACGCAGAGAGACATTTTTCCACTTATTTAAAGTTGAAGTTTATCCAAAATGAAGTTAGTCGCTATCGCTCTCTGAAGGAAAAAAAGTCTGTAAGTACCGCGGGACCAATGTGCGCGCCTGTGTGTATGGCCCGATTCACATTTCGCCGTCTTTTCGCCGCATAGAGATGGAAATAGCTCAACTTTTCGGAGTGAAGCGCGGATCATTTGAAGAGAGAAAGCGGTGTTTTAGGCACGAAATGTAAATCGGGCCTATGCGTGAGCATGCGACGAAGGGGTCTGATTAAGTGACAGATGCATGCATTGCAGAATCAGATCCAGAAACAACGGCTGTGTTTTTATGAAAAGTGTAAAAAGATTTTCAGTTTGTTTTGAAACTATGGCGAAACAAATTAGACGGTTGTGGACCGTCATAGTCTAATGCCTTGTTTATACACGAGCCTGGCTCCGCAACGCGAGTCTCCACTGATCCCGCGTGGGTTTTCCTGAATAAGCGAGGCATTTATAAGTAATGAATGGGAAACATGCGTCCTTTCCTCCGGTCACCGTTCACGTTTTGATGAAAGGAAATTATTGGATGCTACCAACTTGACATAAAGAGGAATCTGTCAATGACGGAGAATTTTCGGTTAACCCGACCTCTGCCTCTGACTTGTAATTTCTACAATGTTTACATGTCGTTGTTGTGTGCATATAGTAAAAAAAATAGGAACGTCTTTTCAAGATATATAACGATAACTATAGACCACTTCGGAAGACGTAAACAATACTGTTCCGGAAGAACTTCCTGTTTCAGTTTTTTAACACTGCACAAACAGTGTTTCCCACAGAATTTAGTGAGACAATGGGGCTAAATGTATTTTCCTGTACTAGGGGGTCCGGCTCCCCCGTTAGAAAATTCAGCATATCATATGATATGATACATATGATCATATAGTAGTAATTTGATAATGGTGATAATAGGGCACAACACATGGTCAAATGGGAAGTTGTGGTTCGGACTTTGCTTTTCTCTTAAATTTAGAATGATTTTTAAAATGTGATTTTTATAGTTATTGTTACGGCTATTGTTCTTGCTCTGAATGGACCTTCTGGGCTGGCATACAACAGCAACCACTGTAAACAACTTATCCCCACCTTCATAGCAACCTCCTAAGAACCGCCACAAATGTCTTAGCGACTGCATAGCAACACCCTTGCAACCAACCACAACACCCTAACATCATGCCAGCAAGTTTTACTCACACAGTCCCCAATCACATTGTTTTTAGAAAACGTGCTAATTTAATTTGAACTACAGCTGCTTAGCACTTCGTAACAAATCATACAATATTTGATAAGAGAATTTTTCTGTTCCTCGTGTTTTTACACCATGAAGGATTTGTGACTTCTCACTGTGGCGGTTTTGATCTGAAATGACTTCTCACCAGCTGCCAGCTAGTGGTCCCTGTCTTTGTTTTTTGGGCCATTGGGCTGGAAGTGCTTTTTTTTCTTTGGAGGGGTATGGGGGTTGGGTTTGGACTGAGTCGCTATGATTTACTACAGCTGAAAGACCAGCTGCTCCTCTCCGTTCAGACTAACCCTCCTCCTCAGACTTTCTCCCATTGCATTCGATCATCCCAAACCCGGTGTCCATGAAATAAAGATATCGCTATTAGGACTGGTACTAAGACTAATGAGATTGATATATTGACTGAGCAGTTTGGTTGGAATGATATGTGTGTCTTTATGAAGATAGATTTAGAATAGAGTAGATGGCCATATTTTTTGACCTGGTGGATAGGTAGGGCAGGGGGATGGGTTGAGTTCATGTTGGGGGGAGAAAAAGACCAATTTGAGACCGTGCAAATGATTTGACGGTATGAGTCAGCCAATAGCCTCATACGAAGTAGAATAACAGGCCCATTTAGCCAACAATGCTACATCAATTATGTGTCAACTAAGACATATCAAGTATGTCTTAGTATCTGTTGAGCTTTATTTCTTGAATCTTTTTCATTTCTTTCATTCACATGTACTATGTAAGTACTTTGGCAATACTGAAACCGTGTATAGTCAGACTGGTAGTCTATGTTGACTGTGAGAGGCAGACGCGGGTCATGGTTTACACAACTGGAATCCCCCCCTGGTGAGACCTTTACATTTTGGTTGGTGGTTTCTATAAACAGACTGTTGCCAGCCACATCTAATCCGTGAATATTTCTGTTACGAGCGCCGCGCCTCACGTACACACAAAGAATATCATTTATTCAAATCTGTACACAGGACTGTGTTTCAAGGCCTCTAGTGGCAGGCTCACACAGTCATTCGGTTGTGTCTATGCCAGTGCTGTGTGTGAACCGTACACATGTGCTCTTCTTAAAACATAAGCAAGCTTCACTTTACACAACACCATCACACTGCAATGTCATCCGAATGCTTAACTTTCAGGTATAGATTTTTAGTTGATTGCACATGTTTGACTTCACATTCTCGTTGGTTCATCTAAAGATCAGGGGTCTTCTAGTGGGTCGCGAACCAAAATTAGCTCTAGTAGACAGCAGGGGATCATAAACCATCTTTTTGGAATAAAATTTTAGCTCGGTGTTGGATTGTTAATTGATGTCAATGTAATGTCATGAAGCAAAGCAAGTTGAGGAGAACTACTGCAGAGGTTGCGCTAGACTTTTCATGACAGACGGGCTCTAAAAAAATCTGTCATAATCTATTTTTAATCGTCACTATGGTGCAAGGTGATATTACCTGCTCATTTGCATGTTTGTGACGTCATTGCGACATACACGAACTTGCTGTATTTTAATGCCAAATAAAGCCGACGTCATTTACATATTTAATGTTTCTGTTGTCCGACAAAAAAGAAATACAGACAAATGTTCATATGTCTAGTCAGTAACAATGACAGGTGCTTGTACACGCCATTTTGTAATCATTCATTTACTCACTTACAAGTAACTTTAAGCTGCTGTTAGGTCATGAACGGAGAAGACGCAGAGAGACATTTTTCCACTCACTGAAAGTTAAGGTTTATCCAAAATGACACTACTCCCTATCGCTCTCTGAAGGAAAAAGTCTGTAAACGCCGCACCACTGGTTTGTGCGCGCCTGTGTGTGTATGAGAGCACGCAACGAGAGGGTCTGATTACACGCAATCGGAAAGCGTGAACTCGTGTTATTTATACGCAGATTGATGAGACCGGGTTGCATGACAGATGCATGCTTTGCAGAATCAGATCCACAAACAACGTTAGAGATCGCTGTGTTATTATAGAAAGTGCAATAAGATTTTCAGTTCGTTTTGAAACTATGGCGAAACAAATTAGACGGTGGCGGGCCTTCATAGTTGCCTTGTTTATACACGTCCCTGGCTCCGCACCGTGAGTCTCCGCTGATCCTGCGCGGGTTTTCCTGAATGGACGAGGCGTTTATAGCCTAATCGATGGGAAACGTACACATCCCTACGATCACGTTCTGATGAAAGGAAATGATTGGATGCTACAAACTCGATAAAAAGGGGAATTACAAACTGCCCTCATTATAATCCGTCAAAATGACGGACGGCCTTCTCATTTTCCCGTCACTGGTATAAAAAATCCGTCAATGACGGAGATTTTTAAATCACAGTTTAACGTGCTACACGCGTGATGCTCATGAATTTATCTGCGTCTGCGCTTTATGAGGACATGAACACATGAACTTCATCTCCAGAGTTGCTCTGAGAGTTTATTTCAGAACATTTTACTGAGTGAAGCTAACGCACTAAAAAATAAGCGTCTTCCGACGACCTGCCAAAATAAAAGTCCGGTTAACTCGGTATTTTTATGTGGACAAATATATTACTATTTAATAGTAAAAAAAGAAACTAAAACTAATTTAGATAAACTAAATGCATCATGCATACGCTGAAGTTAGTTGTTTACCTTTTAAATTATTCCTTCTATTTTTATTAATGTTTCTTATTTATACATTTGTATTAGGCCTATGTGGCATTTTAAATGTAATATGGCAATGGAATGTACTAAATGGGTTTAGTTTTCACAGATACTAATGTATGCAATTTCAGCAATAAATATGTTAATTTTTCTAAAAAGGAAACAAATTAGTTGTTCAATTTAAGAGACCTGTCTTATTTTCTCTTGTATATTTAGAATTGCTCTTTAATAAAGAAAAAGTACTTATTATTCGAATACCCGATTAATCGATGGAAAATCAGTAGAATACTCGATTACTAAAATAATCGATAACTGCAGCCCTACTGGCATCTTCTAAAGAAAAGTGTTTAACATGTCTACAGTCATTTTGTTTGGCTTTTGATCTTTGATTGATTGGAAATCTGAAATGAGGAGACCATACAACCGTTACCAACACGACCAAATGCAAGTTATGCAGGTCAACTTGTTTGAATGGTAGGGATAAGAGGAGAACTGAAATTGATGTTTGTCATGGATTTGTATAGTTCACTATTGAAATGACCAGTTTTCTAGGATCTGCTCAGGCAAATGAGCATTTCATTGGCAGGAAGATTTTTAAGTAAAATTATACACTAAAACAAAATTTTCGAATTTTAACTTTTTAAGTTTAAGACTTTAGTTTTACGATGAAAGAAATGAATATGTTAACTTGATTATATTTTAGTGAACACATTGTACTAGGTTTGTATGGTAGTATATAGTGACTGCCAAGTTTATGTCAGTGAATAATGACTTAAAATTTCAGTCCATTCTTTATTCATTCTCAGGCCTTTTTTTATATGAAATTTAAGAGCAGATGGTCACACACTTTCATACTAAAAAACAGTATCCAAGCACGATTTTTCATGGAGGAACAAATGGTTTAAATTTGGAACAGCATGGGTGGTGAGTAAATCAGGAGAAATCTTTGGTGAACTGTCCTTTCAAGAAAATAAACAATAGAGGACTTGAAAGAGCTAACAGTGTCACATCCCACATAATTTACTGTATTTAACTGTTCATTTAGTATTCAACTGTTCATTTACTTATAGACAATGAGGGTTAGAAGTAGCCCACACCACATCAGCGCTGTTTATTATCACTGCTTCATGGAACAAAAACGCGCGTTTAGCCACAGTTTCCGTTAATATTGCCCAGATGTCAAATTACAGTTTTGGGACTAGAGAAATGCCCAAGGAATGTGGGAGGGCACCGGTTTACGGCCTCTAATGTTATTGGCGTTCTCTGGAGGAGTGGATTTATTTTACACAGAACTGCACTTTTCTCTCCATCTTAACATGGATTGCGTTCAGTAGGAGGAGCAAAAGTGGATATGGCCACCAGATTTTATATTAACACATGAAATTAGCTAAACATCCTGTCGAATAAAGGCAAGTTACTGTAACTCACAAACCCGGCAATCTAACCTTGTGGAGAACCGTGGCATGAAGACATGCACGTGTGATTGTGAATCTAGAGTATACAAAGATCCATGTTGACGGTGTTGCCTTATTGTCCATATGGCGATTTGCTACCGCTATTCACCCTTCCAGTCCACTTCATACTACTAAGTCCACCATACTCAATTGCCCTACTCACACTTTTGTGTCACTTGAGACCAGTGTTGGGTAAGTTACTCCAAAAAAGTAATTGATTACTAGTTACTAATTACATATTCAATAGTGTAATTAGATTACTGTAAAAATTACTCTCTCCAAAAAGTATTTAGTTACTTATTACTAATTACTTTCTATATCCTACATCAGGGGTCTTCAACTACTTTTCTTTGAGGGCCAGACTCCAAAAGTATAAGTAGAATGCGGGCCAGTTTTTTTACCATATCCTCATTTCTTCTGTTATTTTGTATTTCTGTTATTTATTTCGTTTTGTTCCTATTATACTGTTTTTGTTGCTGTTACTTAAAGGCCATATATTAAAACATGCACACAAATATTGCATCCAGTATTTGTGCCTTTTCATGATATTAAATTAAAAGGGATATTGTCTTTTTAACTGTAATTTATATTCCTTAATGCATTACTTTACCCAAAAATTGCTACTAATTTACTCACCCACAGTTCTCCAGTACATCCAAGATGTGGGTGGCATTGTTTTTTCAAGAAGATATTTGGTTGAATTAATTAAAGTTAAATCAATAAAAGTAAAAAACACAAATACATTCAACACAAAAGTAATCCCTGCCCCTTGTGACGTTAAATAAGCGTCTTATAAATCAGTCAATTGATCTGTGCAAGAAACTGAACGCTATTATCACATCTTCGGGTGAATGCCGATCGCATTCATGTGCCCCACGCACTTATAGGGCAGAGCCTTTGTATAGTAGAGTTCTGGGGGAGATGAACAGCTGTTTTTCGTAAATATAGCCATTATTCATAATAAATGCAGTAATAAAAACAACACCGTTTTCCCCTTATCTGAGACAACCGTGTCACGCCAGAAGGACGGGAGTCAGATGCAGGGTCACAACAGCTTTATTGGGAGATCAAACAGAAATTATAACAGGGTAAGGCAAACAGAAAATCACAGGGAAAAGGGCTCGAGCGCTCGGCCGGGGAAAATGGCGAGGGAAACACAAAGAGTCTGGGTGAAGCTGTAGAGCCAAACTCAAGGAGAGAGTCACGGAGAGTACAGCACACAAGCCCCAGTGGTGGGGAACTGGTAATCCGCTGGAACTACCCCGAAGGGAGAATCTGATAAATCCGTTTGAACAACCCCGAAGGGAGAATCTGGTAATCCACTTGAACAACCCCCAGAAGAAGAATCTAGTAAATCCACTTGAACAAACCCCAGTAGGAAGAATCAGGAAAATCCACTCGAACAACCCCAGTAAGAAGAATCTGGTAAATCCACTCGAACAAACCCCAGTAGGAAGAATCTGGTAAATCCACTCGAACCAACCCCAGTAGGAAGAATCTGGTAAATCCACTCGAACAAACCCCTTTGAAGCCACCAGCGCAACGATCTGCGTGAGAAAGGGGACACCAAGCAGGGTGCACAAGAGACTGGAGCCTAGACAGACAGAACAAATTAGCCACGAATCAAACTGGACCAGACAGGACAAGACTCGACAAGAAAATACTAGACTGGAAGTCAGGCGAACTAGAAAAAACTAACGGACTGACAAGAAACCTAGGAATTCAGTGAGAATAAGAAGGGAGAGAGAAGATTAGCGCGAGTGGAAACCGGTGGGGTGTGATTAGCAGAAGTAGAAACTGGTGTGCGGTGATGAGTGGATAACAAGGAGGGCGGGGCAACCAAAAGTAAAGACCAAGCACGTGTAGAACTGTCAAAAAGGTTTGTCCCATGTGCTCGGCGAAAAGAAACGTAAACAAGACAAAACCAGCAGGTGCTCAGACCCGAAACCTGACATTACCCCCCCCCCAGCCGCGCCACCAGGCGCTCTGGGAAGGGGCTCACCTCGTCGCCGGTGGAAATCCGCGATCAAAGCCTGGTCCAGGATGTCCCGTGTGGGTACCCAGCTTCTCTCCTCTGCGCTATAACCCTCCCAGTCCACCAGGTACTGGACGCCTCTGCCGCGACGACGTATGTCTAGTAATCTCCTCACCGTGTAGGTGGGAGAGCCATCCACTAGACGAGGGGGGGGAGGAGCGGGTCGCATGCTGGCAGGAGAGAGGGGAGAGTGGATCACAGGTTTAACCCTGGAAACATGAAAAACAGGGTGAACCCGCCCGAGAGTGTGAGGAAGTCTGAGCCTGACTGCCACCGGATTAACCACCTTGGAAATGCGGAATGGACCAATGAACCTGGGTGCCAGCTTGCGAGAAGGCACCCGGAGAGGCAAGTCCTTGGTGGCGAGCCATACCCGCTGACCACAGACGTAGGTAGGAGGAGAGGACCGGTGGCGGTCGGCTGCTGCTTTGGTCCGTCCTTCGGTCCGGACCAAGACCCCTCTGGCCCTCCTCCAGGTGCGCCGGCAGCGTTGGACGAAGGCCAGAGCAGACGGGACCGCAGCCTCGGGTTCCTGTGATGGAAACAAGGGAGGATTATAACCCATGGAGCATTCAAAAGGGGACATACCTGACGCCGCTGATGGATGGGAATTGTGGGCGTACTCTACCCACGAGAGCTGAGAGCACCAGGAACTCGGGTTGTTGGATGTCAGACAGCGGAGCATACGACCGAGATCCTGGTTGGCCCGCTCGCATTGCCCGTTGGTCTGGGGATGGAAACCTGAAGACAGACTCGCAGAGGCCCCGATCTGTCTGCAAAATTCTCTCCAGAACCGGGAGGTGAACTGAGGACCCCTATCAGAAACCACATCGACCGGCAACCCGTGGAGCCGGAAGACGTGGTCCACCATCAGTTGAGCGGTCTCCCGGGCGGAGGGGAGCTTGGGAAGAGGAATAAAATGAACCGCCTTGGAGAAGCGATCCACCACTGTGAGAACCACGGTGTTGCCACTTGACCGGGGAAGCCCTGTGACGAAATCAAGAGCGACATGGGACCAAGGGCGGGAGGGAATAGGTAAGGGCCGGAGCAGACCAGCGGGAGGACAATTGGATGTCTTGCATTGAGCGCAAGTCGGGCAGGCCAACACGAACTGTCTGACATCTTCGGCCAGTGACGGCCACCAGAAACGTCGGCGGATGGCTACCGTCGTTCCCCGAGTACCGGGATGGCAAACCAGCCTGGATGAGTGACCCCACCGAAGGACCTCGGAGCGCAGCGCAGCCGGAACCGACAACCTACCCCCTGGACACTCTGCTGGAACTTGCAACCCTCGACCGGCTTCCATCACCCGTCGCTCGATGCCCCAGGAGAGGGACCCAATCACCACTCCCCTAGGGAGAATGGTCTCGTTGGGTAGAACTCTCCCATCGGCCTCGAACTGGCGGGAGAGGGCATCGGGTTTGAGATTCTTAGACCCGGGCCGGTACGAGAGAGTGAAGTTAAAACGACCGAAGAAGAGTGCCCAGCGGGCCTGGCGCGAACTCAGTCTCTTGGCTGAACGAATATATTCCAAGTTCTTGTGATCCGTCCAGACCAAGAACGGCTGCGCCGCTCCCTCCAGCCAATGGCGCCACTCGCCCAGAGCCAATCTCACCGCTAACAGCTCTCTGTTGCCGATGTCGTAATTACGTTCTGCAGGACTGAGGCGGTGAGAAAAGAAGGCACAGGGGTGCACCTTCCCATCACGAGGAGACCGTTGGGATAAGACTGCGCCGACCCCGACATCAGAAGCATCAACCTCTACAACGAATTGGAGTTCAGGATCTGGAATAGACAAAATAGGTGCAGAGACAAAACGAGACTTAAGTGAGTCAAAGGCTACCTGAGCGTCTTGATTCCACCTGAAGGGTTCCTTGGTGGAGGTCAATGCGGTAAGGGGCATGGCTGTTTGGCCGAAATTCCTGATGAATCGCCGATAAAAGTTGGCGAAACCCAAGAAGCACTGTAGGCCCTTACGAGAGTCAGGGGTGGGCCACTCGGCGACAGCCTTAATCTTAGCAGGGTCCGCCTTGATTCCCCTTGAGGAAATTATATGGCCAAGGAACGTAACCGACTCGGCGTGGAATTCGCACTTCTCCGCCTTGACAAATAGCTGATTCTCGAGCAGGCGTTGAAGGACCTGCCTAACGTGCTGGGTGTGCACCTGGAGCGAGGGAGAAAAAATTAGTATGTCATCCAAGTACACAAAGACAAATATATTAATCATGTCACCCAGAACGCTATTGACAAGATCCTGGAAGACAGCTGGAGCATTGGTTAGACCAAAAGGAAGAACCAGATATTCGAAGTGTCCCGTGGGGGTGTTGAATGCTGTCTTCCACTCGTCTCCTTCCCTGATGCGGACAAGGTGATAGGCATTCCGGAGGTCTAACTTGGTGAAGACCCGGGCTCCCTGCAAAAGTTCGAAAGCTGAAGACATGAGAGGTAGGGGATACCTGTTCTTAATGGTGATGTCATTCAGCCCTCGATAGTCAATACACGGTCGCAGGGAGCCGTCCTTCTTCTGAACGAAGAAGAACCCCGCACCAGCCGGGGAAGAAGAACGACGAATGAGCCCGGCTAGGAGTGATTCCTGGATGTACTGATCCATAGCCTCTCTTTCAGGACCAGACAAGGAGTATAGGCGACCCTTGGGCGGAGAAGTGCCTGGGAGGAGGTTAATGGCACAGTCGAAGGAGCGATGTGGGGGAAGCGAGGTGGCCCGGGACCTGCTGAATACCATGCTGAGGTCGTGGTACTCCACCGGGACGTCAGTGAGGTCAGAAGGTTGCACCTGCGGAACATAACACACAGAAACAGGAGAAGAGACAGGACCCAAACAAGACACATGACAATACTGGCTCCAGGAAAGAATAGAACTGTTCCTCCAGTCCACGTGAGGGTTGTGCTGTACAAACCATGGATGTCCCAGGACGATACAACTCTTAGGGGAATCAATGATGTACAGCACAATCTCCTCACTGTGGTTACCAGATAGGAGCAGACTTACACAAGGAGTGACGTGAGTGATGGTTGTGAGAAGATTGCCCGCCAGTGACCAGGCCTCAATAGGTTCGGCAAGAGGAACCGCCGGAATCCTCCAATTCTGGGCCGTGGTGGAGTCAATAAAGTTGCCCTCGGCCCCTGAGTCGAGTAAGGCGTGGCCGGAATGAGTGAGTCCCTGGAAAAGCAGCTTGAAGGGTAGCTGAGCTCGATCGAGAGGAGAGATTGAACAATCTATGGCGCCCACCAGAACTCTCCGTCTTACCGGTGGGCACGATCTTTTAAAGGACACCGAAGAGCGAAGTGGCCAGCCTTACCGCAATACAGGCAAAGACCCTGCGCCACACGGAGCTGCTTCTGCTGAGGGGTGAGGCAAAGCAGACCCAGTTGCATGGGCTCGGAACCGGAATCAGAAGCCGAGGGAGTCTCGTTGGGCGACAAGGGCTGACGTCGCCAGGGAAGATTGGAGGATCGACGTTGTTGACGCCGGACGAGTCGGCTCTCCACCCGAAGAGCGAGACTGATGAGTGCCTCAAGTTCTCTAGGCAGATCTAGGGCGGCCAACTCATCAGCGATGGTGTAGTCTAGGCCCTCCAGGAAGCGTGCGCGCACCGCACTAGCGTTCCAATCGCACGCCGCCGCCAGTGTCTTGAGCCGGATGGCATAGTCCGTGACCGAGCTCTCCTTCTGCATGATACGGGACAGTAGAGCGGCGGCCTCATCCCCCTGAGCAGAGCGGTCAAAAAGTCTCGCCATCTCAGTGCGAAACTCCTCGAAGGTGGAGCAGAAGGGAGCCTTGGCATTCCATACCGCTATACCCCACTCACGGGCCCGACCGGAGAGAAGGGTCAAGACAAATGCCACCTTAGAGGTCTCCGAAGCGTAGCGGCGGGGCTGGAGAGTGAATACCAAGGCACACTGGGATAAAAAGGCCTGGCAAGATTCTGGATCCCCGTTGTATACCGGGGGATTGTTGGCGTGCGGTTCGGGCTCGCGACGGTCGGTGGTGGTGGCAGCTGAGACCAATCGTAGCTCGTCGAGCCGGGTCGCAAGCTCCGTTATCTGAGCGTTGATGGCGCCCACCTCCTGGACGGTGGCGCTGATCTGGGTGGCCTGCTGACCCAGCAGGACCCCCTGCTGGACCACAGCGGAGCGGAGATGATCAGGTCCTGCTGACTCCATATTGGTCAGTCCGTTCTGTCACGCCAGAAGGACGGGAGTCAGATGCAGGGTCACAAGAGCTTTATTGGGAGATCAAACAGAACTTATAACAGGGTAAGGCAAACAGAAAATCACAGGGAAAAGGGCACGAGCGCTCGGCTGGGGAAAATGGCGAGGGAAACACAAAGAGTCTGGGTGAAGCTGTAGAGCCAAACTCACGGAGAGAGTCACGGAGAGTACAGCACACAAGCCCCAGTGGTGGGGAACTGGTAATCCGCTGGAACTACCCCGAAGGGAGAATCTGATAAATCCGTTTGAACAACCCCGAAGGGAGAATCTGGTAATCCACTTGAACAACCCCCAGAAGAAGAATCTAGTAAATCCACTTGAACAAACCCCAGTAGGAAGAATCTGGTAAATCCACTCGAACAACCCCAGTAAGAAGAATCTGGTAAATCCACTCGAACAGCCCCAGTAGGAGGAATCTGGTAAATCCACTCGAACAAACCCCAGTAGGAAGAATCTGGTAAATCCACTCGAACAAACCCCAGTAGGAAGAATCTGGTAAATCCACTCGAACCAACCCCAGTAGGAAGAATCTGGTAAATCCACTCGAACAAACCCCAGCAGGAAGAATCTGGTAAATCCACTCGAACAAACCCCTTTGAAGCCACCAGCGCAACGATCTGCGTGAGAAAGGGGACACCAAGCAGGGTGCACAAGAGACTGGAGCCTAGACAGACAGAACAAATTAGCCACGAATCAAACTGGACCAGACAGGACAAGACTCGACAAGAAAATACTAGACTGGAAGTCAGGCGAACTAGAAAAAACTAACGGACTGACAAGAAACCTAGGAATTCAGTGAGAATAAGAAGGGAGAGAGAAGATTAGCGCGAGTGGAAACCGGTGGGGTGTGATTAGCAGAAGTAGAAACTGGTGTGCGGTGATGAGTGGATAACAAGGAGGGCGGGGCAACCAAAAGTAAAGACCAAGCACGTGTAGAACTGTCAAAAAGGTTTGTCCCATGTGCTCGGCGAAAAGAAACGTAAACAAGACAAAACCAGCAGGTGCTCAGACCCGAAACCTGACACAACCGTTCACGTGGTGTACCCTTCCTACAGTTAGCCTACTTTCAAGGGCACAAAACGCATTTTAGAACGCGACCTATCGCGTGCGCAAACCGATTGCCTGTGGCTGTGCAATGCATTGCTGATTATAACGTTGTAAATAACATTAAGTTTCTTGGACTGACCGATCAAATCGCTTTATAAGACGTAAAACATTATGAGGAATTACTTTCGTTTTGAATGTAGCAGCGTTTTGGACTTTTAAAGATGTGGCGTCTCAGGAGGACGTGCATTTAAAGCACACCGTTCTTAAAGTCTCTCCACTTATTTGAAATGTTAAGGCGGGCCAGGTAAAGATGATTGACGGGCCGCATTTGGCCCGCGGGCCGCCAGTTGACTAGCCCTGTCCTACATCAACCTTGATTAGTTGTGATTTAAGGATAGACATGAAAGGGCTTATTTAATTCATTCAATCAAATAATATTAAACTACATACTCATATTAACTGACCAAAGTATTACAAATGTGAGAATTATACATTAAAGCAAGGATTTTAAAGTTAAGTCTTTGAATTTTGATGCCAATTCCACTATTGCACACACATATTACACAAAGTATTTAGTTTAATTACATCAGAAGTAACGGTAATTAAATTACAGAAAAAATAAGAGTAATCCCGTACTTTACTTTTTCAAGGGAAAAGTAATTAAATTAAAGTAACTAATTACTTAGTAACTAGTTACACCCAACACTGCTTGAGACTAAGTCCCTCTTCATTGATTCTGATCCTTTCTTGAATCCTGTAATCTCTTGATGTCAGACCGCTTATATACAGCCTCCCACATTGAACTTTGCTGTAAGAGAACTTTTTGGGGGGTTGCAAAAAATCTGGTTGAGAAAATTGTAGCAGCGACACTGGAATACAGTGTGATAATGATATCTGGGTATGTTTAATCTAACATCAGTTGGCCTTTTTCAAAAATGTAACTCAAACATTGTTTCTTGGTCATACTGTATTGTGAGGTATGTGTTGGGTATAACACATACTGTGCATCAGTACAGATATGGAGGTCCTTCTGCAAAGGATTTGATGTGTGAAAGCGTCTCGCTCAATCATTCGAGCATCAGTTACTCTGTTTATGGTTCTGACGGACCTCATAGCTCAGCACACTCGCCCTGAAATAGATTCTGAAAAACGAAACCGTGTCAGTACTCTGGGTCGTCCCGTGAATGTGACCCTCAGTTTGCTAATGGCTGCATGTGCTGAGGGTGTGACGGCCGTCTCATGCAGACAGACTTTTGACAAAAGCTTGTAGCTTATACCTTTAATGAAAAATACCAAAGTACCCATTGATTGATGTGTTTGTTCACCTATGACGTATTAACAAGCGGTGAAATAGGGATATTAATCACAATTAATCACATCCAGAATAAAAGTTTGTGTTTATAATAATATATGTCTGTGGACTGTGCATATTAATTTTAAACACATGCACATACATGTATATATTTAAGAAATAAATCCTAATGAACAAACATACATATATATACATATACATAAATTAATTAAATGCAGATGAGCAAACAACTAATTAAGCATAAACAAAATATGATGGATGATGGCTTCCTGCACCAGAGAAACTTTTAGTGGTTTTAAAACCGTGCCGTTTCCAAACCATGATATACCTTGAAACCGGTATCCGGCCCATGCCTAATATTGGTATATTGTGTCATTTTCACTGACACAATCACACATTATCAGTCATTACCGATCTGAAAAAGAGCTAAACGTTTGCAGACAAGTATGTAGCGAGTGTCTCTTCAGCGTAACAGCGGTTTGTTAATTGGGTCTTCAGTTAGAAGCAGAGCTGTGTATGTTGCGAAAGTGTGTTTCCTGCCTGTGCTGATGCCTGAAGGGAAGCTGCCTTTGGTAACCACAGGTTCTCCTCTGAGAGCCTTTGATTTGGTCAATAAAGTGAGCCTAGTGATTTCAGAGAGCCTCTCTTGTGTGTATTGGTTAGGATTATGACGGTTTGGGAAACCTCATGTCTGGTGAGCTAGAATGTAATAGTTGACTGTACTCTTTTTTGTACCCAGAGCTTTTTGGGCATAAAGTGCTTACTAGCTGACAGTCTAGTTTTATAAAGTGTGTGTGTTTTGTTCCTTATTGTCTTTATTTCTTTGTACAAATGCATGCACATTGATTGGATCAGCCTAACAATTCTTGCAGCATGTAAGCGTATACCAATATCAAATGTTTTATGATTGGCTACGTTTGTGACGTAGTGCAGTAGTCGTTTGTCCTTATCACTGGAAACTTGTATCTTGTACCTTTTTTGTTAAGACAGCGTAACACTTGCTGTTAAAGCACAACATTGAATTCACAGAAACAGGAATGCGTCACACATGCTCGTACAAACACAATCTGTCATATCCAAAACTTTCCTGCAGGTTAATCCTAAAAGCAAAGCTAACGTTAGCCTAGCAAAAGATTAAATTTAGCTTTATGCACCAGTGTAGGCTATTAACGTTACAGTACGTATACAATTTCTATACATTTGAATTTGATTTGAACAAAAACATTATGCGTTTGATAAGGGATATGTTACTCGATGATGCCTGATTTCTGTGCGAAAAACATTTTTTAAAGTATATTTTTTAGCTAATTTAAATTATACTTAAACTTAAGACTCTTTAAAGGGCTCATCGTATGAGCACTTTCAACAAGTTGGTATGATTTATTAGGGTCTTCATGAAATGTCTGTAACATATATTGCTCAATGGCTGTGTAAACAAAACCCTTTTTTCTATGCTCACAGCAACCCGTTTTGGTCTCTTTAAATGATAATGAGTTACTGCGCCATGGAAATCGTTTAGCTAAACGATATTTCCTGAACTCCTCCGCGTTTAGTTTAATTTTAAACGTCTCAAATCATTCGTCCTGAGACTAAAAAATCTGTCACAGCAAACAGCGCTCACGTTGTGCGTGCTGTGTATGCTTGCATAAAATCCACGGAATGCGCATCTGCAGATCTCAGAGGAATTACATGGATTTTAGCGCTTGTCATTGACAAGTTATACACACAACGTGAGAGCATAACTAGTATGCTCTGTTTGCTGTGACAGATTTATTTAGCCTAAGGACGAATGATTTGAGACGTTTAAAACGAAACTAACACCCCTGTTCATTAGCATAACAATAGTGCCGCAGCTAAACATGTTAAAGCACATAATGTATTAACATACATACAGCTAAACTCCAAGTGCACATTTGCCAAATAACATAAATATAGACTAAGTTTAACACTGGCTTTGGATGTTCTATTTAGCCTGTGACGGACTTAGCTCCCTTCGCTATCATATGCTAACGTTATCCTCCTATATATACGGTACATTTATGTCAATTCAGACGGTTGATAAATATTACTTACATTGGCCACTTTGTCTCGTTCACTTGGTCTCGATCCCTCTTGAGGAACAACTTTTGTACTGTCCCAGGTTGATAAACCACTCTGTGGTTTTTACTTATGGTTTCTGAGGGATTTCCACTAAAAATAAAATAAATCCACTCCTGTCCCATCTCTTCCAAGGTTGGGAGTCTAAACAAAGACTTCGTCTGTGCAGCCAACTACATTACAATTTTGCATGTTGTCCATGAACTTTAGCCATGGCGTCACGTACACCGCTGTCGCTTGTGAAAACAACAATGGCGGCAGCGCTGTGGGTGGAATTGTGTAGATTAAGGGGCGGTAACATTACAATAAGAGCCTCCCTCTACGTCACAACAGGAGCAAAATCTGAACGGCGCGATTTTCGTGTTTTCTTAGTTGGTAGCAGTGTTAATTTCGTTGACGAAAACTACAACGAAAAGTATTCGTTAACGACATGTTTTCACTGACGAAAATGAAACAGGGCTCTAGACTAACTTTTTGCACTGGTTGCACTGGTGCACCTAACTTTTTTTCTTAGGTGCACCAGCACAAAAGTTAGGTGCACCCAAATTTGTGACCGCATCGCATTTAACGCCGCAGTTTTACAAGTTCACTTTTTTTTAATCGCTGTCCATATAGGCAATATTGACTTGTAAATGATTAACTAATAATCCGGTCAACATAAAGTTCTTTATTTGAAGCACAATTCTACAAGAAAGCAGGGCTCTAGACTAACACTTGAGAGAGGTGGCACTGGTGCTCAGAGGTGGGTAGAGTAGCCAAAATCTTTACTCAAGTAAAAGTACAAGTAACTAGAGAAATTGTTACTCAAGTAAAAGTAAAAGTCACTATTTTAAAAATTACTTGAGTAAAAGTAAAAAAGTATGCAATGAAAAAACTACTCAAGTAGCTAGTTACTTAGTTACTTTGTATCTGATTACTGTATATAGGCCTACTACATAAAATTAATATTAACGCCAATATTTAAATAATACATTTTAATCAATATTTTTAATTATCATAAGCAGATATCTTTGCAATATACTAGAGAGACTAAAGAATAGACAAACACAGAAGAGTGTTTGTGAAACGCTCTCACTTGTAAACAAACAGTAAACAGTGAACCACACACCCATCAACAAGTTTTCTTCCTTCTGTTCTTCAAATGTATATTTCTGCAAGCCCACGTCTCTGTGTCTGACAGGTAACGCGCATGTTGCTGTGTCTGACGAACAGGTCGCGCGGGTGCGCGCATATGGCGGGCATTTATCATTGCTGGCAAACAATATGACACATTTGCAGTTTTGATTGTATAGATATAGATTAATATCCACTTGATTCAACGCTCTTTGTGTTCTGCGTGTTCTTAAATTTCGCGCTACGAGGTGTGAGTAATCCTGCTTCAGATGATTCAGATCGTGCTGCGAACTGAACAAATCATTTGAACTGATTCATATTCAAATGGTTTTGCCCATTGTTCAATTAATGCTTTCAAAAGAATCGACTCAAAAGAATCGATCACTCGGGAATGCCCGTAAAAAGAGACGACAACCTAGAAATAAGCAACGCATTTTATAATACATATTTTAAAATGAAGGAAAAAAGGAACGTCACGCAATGTAAGTTATGTAACGAAGTAAAAGTACAGATTTTCTATTAGAAATTTACTCAAGTAAGAGTAAAAGTACACACTTTTAATTTGACTTAAAAAGTACATATTCTCCAAAATGTTACTCAAGTAAATGTAACGAAGTAAATGTAGCGCGTTACGACCCACCTCTGCTGGTGCTACCAAGTTATTTAGTTGGTGGCACCAGCCCTTAATTTGATAGCACTGGTTATGATAAGTAAATTATGTCAAAACAGTTCAACATCTTTGTATGGAACATTTAATTACACCAAGAAAATTATTTAAACCATTTAGATTTTTGTAGACTAAATACATATAATGCATATTTATTCGACTAAAATGTTTTTCATATTTCGTTGACTAAAACTAGACTAAAACTAAAATGATGGGGTTGACTAAAATGTGACTAAAACTAAATTGCATTTTCGTCAAAAGACTATGACTAAAACTAAATCAAAATTTGCTGTCAAAATTAACACTGGTTGGTAGATGCACCGAAGACCCGATTATAGCACTTAAATGCGGAAAAAGTCAGATTTTCATCCGATGAGCCCTTTAAGTCATTTTAACGTGAGTGTCATACTCAAGTCTTCAAACAGTGTTTAATCTATTGTTTCATCACACCTTTCACTGGTTAAATGGAGACTCTGAAGAACCCAGAACTCTGCATGGCAGTACAGTTGGAAATATACTGAATAAATGAGTGATATCGGGTCCTGGCGAGCGACAGTATAGCCACGGGGGCCATGTGGCATATTGACTTTCATTAGATCTCACTTGAAGCGCAATTGAGTTTGTCAGTGAAATGCGATCGGACCCATCAGCTGTCCGCTGGAGATCGTCCCTGCTACCGAGATGTTGGCGGACACGGATACCTTTTCACAAAGCATTTCTTAATTTCCAGTCTCTCTCTCTCTCTCTCTCTCTCTCTCTCTCTCTCTCTCTCNCTCTCTCTCTCTCTCTCTCTCTCTCTCTCTCTCTCTCTCTCTCTCTCTCTCTCTCTCTCTCTCTCTCTCTCGCGCGCGCGCGCACTTTCTCTCCGACTCTCTTTCCCTCCCATTGTAACAGACCTCTGAAATCTTGTAATTAAATGAACCAGCCTGTGTCATCTCAGGATGTGATATGTAGAGTTCATGTTAAAATAAGGTGCTTATTGAATTTGTCGAATTCATTAGAATTACACAAGCATTACAAGGCGGCACTATGGTAGAGTTGTGGTGTCAGATGGTAATGCTGCAGTACATTGATACAGTGCCATTGAACTATAACCATATTCATGTCTTATAGTACTTTCATGATACTCTGGGGTACTTTAATCAAGCACACTAGTTTATAGATATTCTTAAAGGTCCAATGTGTAATGTTTTTGAAGGATCGATTGACAGAAATGCAATATAGTATACATAACTGTCTTCAGAGGTGTTTAAAGATCTTACATAATGAAGCGTTATGTTTTTATTTTCCATCTACATACACTGCGGGTCCCCTTACATGGAATTCGCCATGTTGTTTCTACAGTAGCCCTAAACGGACAAACTGCTCTACAGAGTACGTTACGTGAATACATAATGTAACGACATCTTAGTTCTGTGGGAGGCGTGAGGGAAGGAGATGTACGAACTCAATTTCGTACACTGGACTTTTAAGGGTAACATATTCATACTTAAAAAACGTGAATTTGGTTTAAAAGGGAACTCAGGCCAAAAATGAAAATTCTGCCATTAATTACTCACCCTCAAAGTAGTTTAATATCTGTAGGAACTCCATTTTTCTTCAAAATGCAAATTAAGGTTGTTTTGGAAGCTTTCTGACTCCTCCTTAGATTGCAACGCAACCAATCTTCAAAGCGCTGAAAGTGCGTAAAGACATCGTAAAATTGTCCACGCGACTCCGGTAGTTCAGTATAAATTAATATAATGCGACGAGGATACTTTTTGTGCGCAAACAAATAAAACTAACGACTATATTCAAAAACTTTCTAATTTGATTTGACGGGTTAGTTTCCAGCACGCGTTCCCAAGAGCGACACGATGTGCATCCGGTGTCAGTATCGCTCGACACATGAGTGTTCTGACATAGAGCCCATGTGGTCAGAACGCGCATGCGTCGAGCGATGCTGACACCGGATGCAATGTCGTGTGGCTCGTGTGTTTGGTTGCGTTGCAATCTATAGAGGAGTCAGAAAGCTTCCAAAACTTCCAAAACTACCCTAATTTGCATTCTAGGGAAAAACGGAGGTCCTAGGGATGTTAAACTACTTGAGGGTGAGTAATTAATGGCAGAATTTTCATTTTTGGCTGGAGTTCCCCTTTAATGACGACTTGAGGTTAAATTGGAGTACTAAACCATTTTCATAGTATTGGTTTGTACTGGTGGTGTTACTAGGATAGACATGCATCAATATAATATTGACTATTGTTTTTACTTTTTTGGCATAAATATTCACCATTTAGCACTAACATAATGTCTAGTGAGAGCAATATGTTCTTAACACATGAGACATTGTGAACTTGGAGTGTTTATTTTGGCCGGAGGAAAGTGAATACTCTCAATGAGGTGCTTAATATGCAAAAGTTGTCCTCAAAGATGAACAATTACTGTGGAGGCCTGAGAAGGGGCAAAAGCATGGTGAACAAATGAAGAGAATAGTGTTTGTGTCGAGTATTTTGTTAGTGTGACACCAGAAGTGACCCTTCTGAGTATTCAGTGTCAGTCTAATTGTGAGGATAAAACAGGGAGAGCAAACCAATGCAGTGGCCCTCTCAACCAGCCCGGAGCCATGAATGAGCCCCTTTATTCCAAGGTCCGCGCTCCGCTCATGAGAAACTGCAACTGTGCCTCTGAACCTGGACTCGCAACTATCAAAGTTCCTTACGCTGCTGAACCTTGCTGTGAAATAAAATTGTGTTGGTAAACAATGCGTCTTTTGAAAGAGGTTTGTATGTCAGTCCGGAATTGGTATAAGAGCTATAAGAGCTTTATTTAGTTTAAGAAATGGAATTTTATTTATTCAGTGCTGTTTAATCTTTGTATTATATTTGTTAGATAATTCCAGGCCAGTGTACAAGTGTAAAGACGTGTAAAGGTCAAAATTATCCCTTTTGACTGTGATGTTTAACCAGGTTCTGTGGGAGCTGTAGGTGACTGCTAACTGTAGCTTTTCACTGGGAATGGGTTAGGTGTCCTTGCAAATCCTTCAGTCCCATGTGGGATTAGAGACATTAAACCCTATTTCCCACTCTCTTCTTTCAAAGTGCTGTGTCTCGCTCTCTGTGGAATGCTACTTTAACATGACCTTTCACCCACACACACAATACAGTGGGGGGAAAGCATGTGTGTGTGTGTGTGTGTAATGGAACGTGGGTGGTTCGTCATGAATGTGCGTCCAGGCGAAAGTACAGATTTCTTTAATGGCATCATTTATGAACAGTGTTGGGTGTAACTAGTTACTAAGTAATTAGTTACTGTAATTTAATTACTTTCCCTTGAAAAAGTAAAGTAAGGGATCACTCTTATTTTTTCTGTAATTTAATTACAGTTACTTTTGATGTAATTAAACTAAATACTTTGTGTAATATATGTGTGTGCAATAGTGGAATTGACATCAAAATTCAAAGTCTAACTTTAAAATCTGTGCTTTAATGTATAATTCTCACATTTGTAATACTTTGGTCAGTTAATAAGAGTACTTTATGTAGTTTAATATTATTTATTTAAATGAATTAAAAGAGCCCTTTCATGTCTATCCTTGAATCACTTAACTAATCAAGGTTGATGTAGGATATAGAAAGTAATTAGTAATAAGTAACTAAATACATTTTGGAGAGAGTAATTTGTACAGTAATCTAATTACACTATTGAATATGTAATTAGTAACTAGTAATTAATTACTTTTTGAGAGTAACTTACCCAACACTGTTTATGAATGAAAGCCAACATTTTGATATTTGTACTGCAACTGATTTCTCTATTATTTTATTTATTTATTTATTTATTCTAACATTAATGATAGCCATTCAACAGTATAATCGAGAGCTATCATGTCTAACAGGAAGGAAATATACAGAAATTGAATGAAGTTCTCTAACACTTTAATTTACAGTCTTTAATGCTAAATTCTAAATTAAATACAGAAGAATTATCATTAATGCTACAAAACATATTGAATTCCTCATTTCTTTTGTTCTTTGATTAACATTAGTGACAGGAGTCACAGCAGCAGGTTTAAGAATGCGGCCCCTTAAATAGCTGTCTCTCTACGCAGATCTGACACCTCTCCCATTTTCACAATTCTTTGCATTCATTTAAGATTTTATCTAACATGTTGAAGTCTGTGCTTATGTCTCATATATGTGCAGTATTAGTGGAAAGCAGAATTTGCTTGTCTGTGTTAACTCTATTAGCATCTTTAACATGTGTAAAGATATGTAAAAAACCCTTCAATTTTATGTTTCAAACATAGATGGCGATATAAAGTGCAGCGTTAAATCAAATTCTATGTTTATGACATTCAACACTTTTTAATAGGCTTGGGTTCCGATTCGGCTTATCGATACCATTTCTTCTCAATTCCCAGTTTTGATTTCACATTTGAAGTAAAACACTTTAATATATTAACCTGTATGGTCATTTAGCCTGCTTATTGACTGTTTTGCAAAATATATATATATTTATGAGCACCGTTTTGTGTACACATAGCAACCATGTTTTGTCTGATTTATTACAATTTGTATTACCATAGTTTAACTACATCTTGGTTAAACTTAAGTTACTATAGTGAAACTATAGTAAGACTGCGCCTAAAACTTAAAAAAAAAAAAGTGATATTATAGTTATAGATATATAGTGCGAGTGATATTTTTGCGGAGATCGCCACTGGCGACCATCCAAATTTACTAATTTTAAACTGGATGCAGCTGGACTTTTTCTCGCACACTTAACCCTATTACTGCAGTTGTGATATTTAATATTTAAATGTTTTTAAACTTAACAATTGTCACGTCTATCAATTTTTTTGAACTTTTATATGTTATTTGTAAAGTGTTAAAGCCACTTAAAGGTACGGTATGTTGAAGGTATGAATGTGTGTACAAAATCAGGATGGCACCACCTCCGCCTAATTTTGAGCTATCCAGAACCCTGGATAATTGAAAGTATGTGATTAAAAAATTTAAGTTAATGTTATACGTCTCTTAAATTTTTTTTATTTGATTTGGCGCCTGTTTTTTTCCCTATAGGAGCCAAAGGCTTCTTAACTGTTTTTTTTTGTCTGGAGCCCTGTATGGTTCATTTTTAAAAGGGCTTTTATTGCGATATCAGCGGTTCACATATGCACACAGAAATTGATAAGAGGAATCAACATTTTATCCTATTATTTTCAATTCCGATCCGATTCCTAACCTTTCGATTCCGATTCCGATTCTGAATTGGAATTGATTTTCGATTCCCAATCCTAGTTTTTAAGTAATTGTGCACAAAGCTGTACAGTTAAGAACATCTTAAAATGTTGACTTTACCCATTAAAAGGATGAGATAAGGGAAAGTTAATTGGAGCTTTGCTTTCTGGGATAGAAGTGACAACAAGCAAGTGAAGGTCCTGCTTACTAAACTAATGTTAACCTTAAAATAGTTGCAGCCTCAGACATTATGCCCACAGACCACCCACGCTCCCTTCACTGACCGCCTGACGCATGTTACACGTAAAACTGGCTGCTCAAGTCACAATCTGACAGCTCCAGGAGTCACATGAACTTATTACTGGATTTGCCGAATCTTGCCTGGTTAGTGGAATCAAATCTTCGAAAGATAAAGCGAACTGATCAAAACAAAACACCGACTGGGCCGGTGTCATATGCCATTACTGCTATTTCAAGGCTATTTCCACCGCGTGGGTCAACTAGCACTCCCTATTCTCTGGAAACACGATTATGAAATATGATGAGCCGTCGGGTCATCATTTGGAGGCACTTAAACTATGACTGTGCAGGTTTGGCATCGATCCGCTTGTACATTAATGTGCTGACTTGCTTTTGAGAAGGTGGACTCATTGATTTTATCACCAAGTGACACTTTAACATCCGACCCGTTCAGATCATTTGTCCTCGCATAGAATCCGCCGGATCATGTTTTGTGGATACAGATTTCAGCAGTAGCTTAAGACTCGGTTTCTCCTTTTGTCCTGTATTCCAATGCACAGGTGCTTGTGTGCTTCTGTTTTTTGGGGGGTTAGATCGATATCGAGTGGAAAAAACAGCTGCCTGGGAGCCAAGTGTTCGCTGTCACAAAGCAGGCATTGTTCGGTAACTTGAGGATTAAAACTAAGCAGTCCTTTTTATTGGTTTAAAGTAAACTGTTGTACCCGAGTTCATCTAGTTGTGGATGAGTATTGTGTTTAGGGCATCACTATAAGTGTTATCTGTCTGGATTTGTCATTGAAACCTAATGAGATGTCTCACTGGACGACAGCTTGGGAGTATCAAATGCAACACCCTGAATTGTATTCGCCTATTCTCTGCCTTACCAAAATACAAGTCGTGCTATCTTTACCAGAGCCACATTTTATAATTAAACCTTTTGCCGGAGACCAGCAGGTGTACATTGCATAAACATTTACAGAACATTCTGTTATATATCTAGAGGGTGTTTTAGAACATTAGAACATGAGGTTCTTTCATCTCCCAAACCAAGAACAGCATTGCAGACCTGCCAACCTTGATTTTTTTTTGAGTACCATCAGTGTTACGGAACTTGACTGATAATTAGCATATTTGTGACATCATCGTGACGTCACAAACTAATTAGCATACTTGTGACGTCATCACGTCGTGTAACTGAGCGTTCCCACCAAACGTGACTTGCGCAAATGAATCGCGCTATTCGCACGTAGTTAGACGCTTGAAAATTTTGAGTTTACTCGCTTCATTGGAGCGTGAAATTCGCTTCATTCGCGCGTGAAATTCTCTTCAGAACAGACGCGAATTCGCGTCATGGGAGGGGCTTCTGACTGGCGGCTCCAGTCTCGTGTATATATATAGCTCAAATTGAGTAAAGATTGTTTTTTTACAATTTACCAGATTGTCCGACCTCCTCACTCACTTTCTTCCAAGCAAGATCCTTTTTATTCCTAATTCGATGAAAGTAAGATGTATCGTACAGCTCCGGGTATCCACATACAGCAAAGATGATTTTGTCCACCATTGTTGTTTCGGATTTCTGCCTCCGCTCGCTACGTTATAATAACGTCACTACTAGAGCAAGCTCCTGATTGGTTAACGCGGCGTGAATTTTCTCCAAAGTTCAGATTTTTCAACTCGCCCGAAACGCTCAATTTGCGCCACAGGATGTCCTATTGCGTCTTTGCATTGACTTAACATGTAAATCACTCGCGCTTAACGCTTCATTCACGTTTGGTGGGAACGCAGCTTTAGTGTTAGCACTTTTTTTGACAAGAAAAAGTTGACAAAAGCACTTTTTTAGTAAAAAAATCGCTCGCAGCATTTGGCTTCAAATAGCAGCCGAACGCCATGACTTCGCGCACGAAGGCAGCCTAGAGAAACATAGGCAGCGTAACTGAAATATATTTTAATTATAAACAGAGAGCGTCTTTGCAATAACTAATCTCATATTTAAAAACTATAATACTCATTTCTCGATAGAAATGCAATCAGAAGTTGTTGAAAGTGAAAATTAAACTTACATTTATACAAAACTATCCTCCAACGGGCGTTTCGGCTGCCATTTTATTTTTTCGAGCTTGAGCCTTCTCGACCAATCACGTTCCTTGGATGTTGTTATGGAAATGACAGGTATCTGTCATTGGTTAGCTGTGAAAATGGAGCTTGACGTAGGGGGTTTTTTTTCAGAAAAGTTGAACTTTTTTCAACCTCAAAAGACACTCTGAACTGCAGAAAAAGATGTTGCCGCTGGCATTTAAAAAAGTGCTCAGGACGTTTTTTGAAAACACGGTTTACTCCATAGGATCATAATGTAAAACAGACGCTAGCAGCTTCAAAAAAGAAGTTAAGTCTGAACATGGCTGTATTTTACAACAGGATGCCACCTGCAGTCACTTTAACTGCTGCTATAAAATTCTGATTTATAAACGCAACATCATCGGACAAAATCACAATCACAATACGCAAGTGACAATTAAATGAGATGAGGAAGATGAGGCCGTAGCCACGCTCCACTCACACCAAACAAGTAAGGAAGGACAGAAGACGCGTAAGCGATGTTCAGTGTTGGGTGTAACTAGTTACTAAGTAATTAGTTACTGTAATTTAATTACTTTTCCCTTGAAAAAGCAAAGTAAGGGATTACTCTTATTTTTTCTGTAATTTAATTACAGTTACTTCTGATGTAATTAAACTAAATACTTTGTGTAATATGTGTGTGTGCAGAAGAGGAATTTACATCAAAATTCAAAGTCTAACTTTAAAATCTGTGCTTTAATGTATAAAAAAAAGAGCCGTTTCATGTCTATCCTTGAATCACTTAACTCATCAAGGTTGATGTAGGATATAGAAAGTAATTGGTAATGAGTAATTAAATACTTTTTGAAGAGAGTAACTTGTACAGTAATCTAATTGCATTATCGAATGTGTAATTAGTAACTAGTAATTAATTACTTTTTCAGAGTAACTTACCCAACACTGGCGATGTTTATCCACTAGTTATTCGATCACAGATACTGTAATTAGCACGGATGGATAAAAAAAATGTGACACCAAATATACTTGGGCGGCCATAAATATACCTGTGCGGACCGCCCAAGTAAATGCATTGTATGGGAAACGCTGCCAGTGTTTCCAACAAGATTTTGCGAGACTATGGCTCTAGATGACGTTACATGCTAATTATGCACATTATGCATTATGCACAACGTGATGGCATTGTATTTTGCGTTCATACTCTGCACTACAAATCTGTTATAATACAACTAAATGTCCAATAAAATACATATTTTCTGTTAATGTTGTCAGGACATGTAACAAATATAACTTAATTATACTTGACCCATTAATAGTACATCCTGAATTATAACCATGACATTGTCTGACAAAATTAAATAAGTAGCGACTATATGCTGTGATTTTGGCTAGATTACTTTATTATTTCTATCATGTAGCACAAAGGCTCTGTCTGAGTAACGAACTACGTGCAGATTTACATACGAACTGTGTTCAGTCATGTTCAAATGTCTAAACAGTAGACATATGCCCGGTTAGCCGAAAATATATATCACGTGATTTATGCACAATTTGTGAGTGCAGTACGGTAAAATGCTGCTGCATCCGAAAGCCAGAGGGCGCTCTCGTGCAGAAACTCCAAATACGCACTGCAGAAGAGGACCATAACACAAGTAGTTCTAGGAAATGCGTAAGGACATGTTTTTATCACCGATCCTCAAGCCTCATCAGGTATTTTTTTGATAATAAAGTATATTTATAATGATCATAAAATAATCGATATTTTGCATTATCGCAGCCAACTCGGTTTCAGCAGGATTTAGTGGTAACCGCGGTTAACCGGGCGCATGCCTACTAAACAGTAACAGTGACAGAAGTTGGAAACAGAGGTTGGAAGCGCTGTTTTGTGCGGTATGGTCAACAGAATGTGCTGCTTTTCTCTACCGCTCACCTGCACAGAAAAGACGCGATCCTGCGCCAGAAAAGCAAGACATCAAGCTCGCGGGGCAGTACTGATGACATTTTTCGACTCAATGATTGCTCATTTTTATCTAAAAGTTGCTAGATTTGACTGTTCACCTTTTATGTAAAAAAGTCACAAAATGGGTCTGAATGTCGCTAAATGATAAAGTTGCTAAATTGGCAACGCTGGATTAAGTTATATCAATTCAACTTTTTTACATCTACCACAACCCGTTTATGCTGTCATCGCTTAAGAAGTCCGTCAGATGGCAGGAGTGGTAGTGAGACGCCTCTCGGATTTTGTGTTGCTATTGATTTGCAGTCTCTTTAGTGATAGGCTTTTAGGCATTTGTCAATCATCCCCGCTTACTATTTGAGGAAAGAATCCAGCACTACAATTGGTCGAACTCTGCTTTTGCTGTTGCTTGATTTGACTACTTGAGTGCACAGGAGCGTCACCAGGTTTTTGCGTAGTTTAGAGTGACAAATCATACCAGCGTACTTTGAGGTCAAAATGCGTTCCCGCTATGCAAAATATGCACAGGTTGGCAGGTCTGGCATTGATGGTTACCAGCAGGGTATACGAAAAAGTAAATTCTTGAAAATATTCTCATCTTGTTACACCTGACCACAATGCAAAGATTCACAGAATTGCCCACAGTTGCTCAGAAGCATCTACCTACTGTGCGATCAGCCACAATCGTCAGGAACTGATAGTCTATTAAGAAATCTAATAACGCCGTTTTTGATTGAGACAGAATCTCACCTCCAGAAACTGATGTTCTCATTATTCTCTCGCTCTGAGTGAAATGATCCCACAGGAGCAATCCTCGAAAAAAGACTTTAGCTTTAAATGGCTCCCTGTGATACTTCAGCAATCACGTTGTGTTAATTACAGAATGTTTTGGCTTGTGGTGAGGAACACATTCCATCAGGTCTGTGCCTGTGTGGGTTTTATCCTGACATTTTGGTGCCTGAAGCATTTCCACAAACTGAAATAACCCAGAATCTCGCAGGCTTCAGATCATTTCCTTTTCTTAAAATGGCTGCCTGGCCTTTTCGCTTTTGTAGGGTTTTATGGTTTGTGGTTAAATGACTTTTATGAAATTTATATCCTGCAGCATTCGCCGAGTAAAAAGGTTATTTTTTTGTAGTTGGGCTATGTTCTGGAAATTTGTTTGATGCAGACAAAAATAACATTTAGACAATTTTGACATTTTTCTCAGTAGAGAATTTGTTACTTGTTATTTGTTTTGCCTCTCTATCGCCATCTCTGTTTGAAACATGACATTGCAGATTACTTTAAGTACATACTTTTGTGTGTAAAATGACATCCAACTGACATCTCCTGTGAAATCGTACCTGACAGCTCCAATTATAAATGATTATAAACTTATCGTTGTCAGACGGGCTGGCGTAAGGAGACATGTACTGTACTTTGATTTATTTTTAAGTTATGAATTACGGATCGTTAGTTACCTGCCCAAAATCATGTCAAGATTAAATTACTTGGTTTCTAGGTACTGTGGTTTTCATTAGCATTACATTATTAGCGTTAGCCTGAGGCGTAGAGCCTCATTTTTTGTTTAGTCAGCATCGGGTAATATTAATAGAGACCCGTGGTCTGCTTTTTCAACAGAAATCATTGGCTTCATAGAGCGTGGCTTTCTGTCGCGGTTTTGGCATCGATCATTTCTCTCAGCACATCTGCTGGGTCATTTAAATGCAAAACCAGACCCAGGTGAAATGAGCCAATGATGGCTGAACATATTATTATCCGCATTATTGCTAGAAAATGGAGGTAATTTCACGCACATTTTCAACATTTCATTATATGCATTTCTTCCACCGGTAATATGTTGTTTTGAACAAGCTCTTATACTCAATGTGTGGAAAATAGAAGTAAGGTGTTTCTTGTTTTAGAAACAGATGTTTTATACGTTGACAGTGTTTGTATTTTAAGTACCAGGGTCATTTTTTAAATGTTGTTTTGGTCACAAACCTGTCCCCACACTTTACAGGCATGTAAAAAGCTTCCAAATGAAAAAAATCCACCTGATTTAGCCATTAATACGCAACTCTATTTCTCAATTTCTAAATTAATTTGAATTTCATTTGTACTTTAAAACACATGTCCCCCTCCCTTTGTTTAACTCTTTTCTAAGATGTATAAACATTTCCTTTTCATTATTTTTTTTAATTAAGTTAACCAATTAAACACAAGAATAGGGCATAATAAATGCATAAAAATGCAAACCAAAATAATTATTTATTATTACAAATAATTTAAAATATATGCAGTATCTGTCCTTTGATTTTGTGTCATTGGTGTTATTGGTGACACAACTATTATTTTGAAAGAATAAAAATATGCAAGTAAGTACTTACAAGGTCAACAAAGAAGATGCTCTATTCAAGCACACACATGGTGGAGTGTCCCTTTCCTTAATATAAGTTAGATTAATATACTTTATTTTGGTGTGGTTCTTTAAAACGTCATTGGTGTTGCTTTGGTTTGTGTCATTATGAAGGATTTTTATTGGAAAAAAACATGTTTATCGGGATAATGTATAGATTTTAGTGTGCCTCATCATGGTAGTTTTGAGGTGATTTAGCCATCACTTTGCCAAATTAGCCTTTCATGGGAATTTGTCACTGGTGTTATTGTCACTGGTGTTACACCAATGACAGAAAACTCTATGCAAATCTTAAGTAAAATAAAAGAATTAAATAAAGAACGAGATTCAAGTTGCCCATTATTATTGGTAACAATACCGGTGGCCGGTGAATACTAATCATCAAATTTTAGGAATGAAAACTGAATTACATTTTTTAAGTCAGAAAGTCACTGTTTTTTGAGAATGACCCACCAGCGTTGACTAGCATTTGCTAATATCGACAAACAACCCATAGATTAAGAGCCTTTAAATCCATATTTCGACTTTTTTTATCAAAATTAAAATTTTATGTGTTTTTAGGGGTTTTCAGTTGGCACTCACTATGCTTCAGAAGGGGAGCTTCAAAATAAAGATATAATCCAGCCCAAGCCTTGAGCTGTGTAACGTCTTACTCTCACTCCCAGACCTTGAATGAAAGCTTGTCACTCGTGAGGTCATGAATACGGAGTGCGCTGGTCTGTGATTGGCCCACCACTACTATGACACGCACCAGGCCAGATGCACCTTAGGACCCCGTGGCCCACGGGTGTGCTAAATGGAGCTCTTTATTCTCGCTGTAGGAAGGGGGCTATTTTCGTCCATGTAGTATCAGGGTCCGGAGTTTCTTATTTCCCCCCAGCTTTTGTCATCACTCCCGGGGCTGCACTTACCACCGCCACCCCCCGATCCTTAAGTGCCTCTCGTCGGGAAACGGACACAAAGGCGTGTTAGTATTCATTTTGTTTGTTTGCTCTGGACCTGTCAGCCTGTCACACAAAGCAGGCCACATCAGAGAGAGCTGCTCCGCTCTCAATGGAACCCGAGGGGGTCTGCCGAGGAGAAGGAGGGGGGACGTCTTTGACCAAACGCTGTTCCCACAGGGTAGGGTGGTCCTCGGGAGAAGGGGGGAGGGATAGCGGAGGGGGGGGTGCAAGGGCAGGGCCACAGTTTACTGGGGCAGAAGGGGGGGTGTAGGGTTGTTTCAAAGCCAAGGGGGCTGTGTGAGGCTCATATCAATCACAGCAGTTTTTGGAGGGAATAGTTATGAAAGAAAAGGGGTGGCCACGGGGGGGTTCTTCTCACTGTTCCTGCCTCTGTCCTTTCCCCTTAGTATGTCTCTCTCTCGCTCACCCTCTTTGTGCCAAAGCTTTTCTGGACATCTGCCCAGACCTAAACACGGAAAAAACTGAAACACTCAAGCCACCAGGCATCTCACCAAATAAAAAGGCTGCAGACAGTTTTTTGAAGGGTAGTCTGCACGTTTCTGCACGCATGAGTGTGTGAGACAGAGAAATGTCAAGGGTGCCTTTATTCTGCAAATTGTGTGGATTCTTTTTTCACATGTCTTTCTTTCGAAATTCTGGATGCCAGTTTACAAACAAAAAAAAGTTCAGCTTTGTTAATCATAAAAGAGGTCAGCCAAAATTTAACTTGTGATCTGTCATTAATGATTTCAGCGAATACCAAAATTTTATTCAGCGGCAAACATTTTCCGATACATATCCATCACATATGCATTAGTGCTCTGTGATAGTCAAAAATAAACATTTAAATCGTCGTCTTTACATGCAGTCAGACTTGGTGATTTGCCATCTCTTGCTAATGATGTTTAGTCTGGCTGTATCTGATCAGACAGGTGCAGAGAGCATCCGTCTGTATACTGATCGAGAACCTTTTACCTAACCGGATTACAAGCTCAAGCTCAAGCCAACTCAAATTAGCACAGAACGGTCGCTTACAGTTAATGCAGAGGCCTTATGTTGTGAATGCGAGGCATGGTTTTCATCATGCTTCTCGATCACCCCCCCAGACCTCCACTGTGTGTTCTCTCATTCCTGCAGTGCATTCCACAAACACTAGAAATGCCAAATGGAGGTATTCTTCATCTGGATAATGGGATTTAGTGAAGTGATGTATTGTAAACAGTCTGAAGCTGATTGATTTTCTTAACGCGCTGGGATGATGACATCATGACCCATGGCCATATGCTGCCAAGAGCATTTGCTACACAATTTTGAAATATGTGTTAAGGAAATGTTGGTGTGTCGTGCTTGTTTGGGCTTTTGTTAGTGGTGCTTGACTGTTGCTTATATCAAGATTGAAGGGGTTTTTATAACATTGAAAGATGTTCAAGGTGTCTTCACAGACTGTTAAGGGTTAAAGGCTCACCCAAAAATAAAAATTCTGTCATTTGTTGTTGAAAATCTGTATATGACTTGTTCTTCTGTTGAGCACAAAAGAATATATTTTGAGAAATGTCTCGCTGGTTTTGTGTCCGTACAAAGGAGGTCAATGGGGGCCAGTGTTGTTTGGTTACCAGTGTTTTTCAAAATATCTTCTTTTGCATTCTGAAGAAGAAAGTTAGTCATACAGTTTTGGAATAAAAAAGGGTGAACAAATGGATTTAATTTTTGGGGGGGTGAAACTTTCTTAAATGTAATTGCCTTGTTATTGTGAACCATATTTTTTAACTTAAGCACCAAACAAACAGTGCGTTGTCGGTGTTCTATCACGAATGAAAATTAGTCATAAACCTTTCCAAGGAGCATTGCAGAGTGAACGCAGCTGTGAGGAAGATATTAGTCACATAGCTGTATGACTTGTGCTAATGACCCCTGCTGACTGGAGCCATTAGTGCAGGTGGAGGATCCTTCATTTCACTGACGTCCCCGCTCAACATGTTGCCTCTTTTTTTAGGAAAGGACTCAAAAGCTCTTCCTCTCTGTAAATATTTAGATTTCAATTAGCAGCTCTGCATTTCTGTAAAGCATTCATATGAGAGCTATGAATCTGACATTTTTAAGAAAACATACAAGTTCCTCACGGCCGATGATGGATGTCGGGCAATACCCGGCTGAAAGGAACTGCTTCAACCGGCCTAGGATGGTTTGCTAGTTTAAGCTGGTTTGGCCAATCTGGTATATTTAGTCTAAAACCTGACAATGAACAAAACATCTACAGGATGTTTTTAAGTTTAATACATGTTAATTTTAACATTTACCAATGCATATTTAAGATAAATTGCATATATTGACAAACCAATGCTTAATGGGATGGTTAACAAAAAATCTATGGAACACAAAAAAATGATATTTTGAGGAATGTCTTAATGGTTTCGTGCCCATACAATGGAATAAATAAATGATGAACATTTTCATTTTTGGGTGAACTATCCCTTTAAATGGCTTTGCTTCTCCACTCATTGTCAATATTAAACCACACGGATGCTTCTAGAATATTAGCATCTTCAGTTGTTGGCATCTAGCACATGGCAGGATGGTATCAGAATGCTGCTTCAATCTATTATCTCCTCTATTCAGCCACAAATGTTTTATTATCCATTCACAGCATCTCTGGTACACACTGGGCGCTCTATTCTGTTTGTGCCAGATGCATTTTGGGAGCCGTGGCTGGCACATTTCTGCTTTTTTAATGGGCTTCAGAACAAGTCCATATTTCCCCCTCGTCCTTGCCCATGAATGACCGTCATCCAGATGGGTGTTCATTCGAGATGGAGGAACGCACATATTGCGACGAGTGACAAATATCACAGAGTTGTTATTTTGTCGACCGCTTGTGGAAGGGGGGTGGCTAAAATGCTCCTCAGGATCGTTTATTATCCCTCCGACGACGCCGGCGGTCGACAGCGCGGTTTATCTATTATGCTTTAGCAGCAGTAGATTGAGAGCGGCGTCTGCCTATGGTCTGTTAATCAGTCAGTTCAAGCAGGGCGGATGAGTTCAGAGGGCCTGGTGGGACTGCTCATAATGAATTATTCCCCACGCTAACAAACACACAGCATGACTGGAACTTTAAAGCCAATTGTGGTGATTACGGGGGCTAATAGTATTAAAAGGCAAATTAAGAGATGAGAGCGCGACAGCGTAGCCAATGAGAGAGAAGGCCTTATTTGCGTTTGACCCTCTCCTCCAATCAATCTAATTTGTCATTAAAAGCATTAGACTGAGAGAGTGCGAAATTGAAATGGCTGCTAATTGTTTCCATTGTCAAATAGCTCATTTTCATGCGGCAGAAAACAACGAGGATGACTGAGAATTAAGTTGAAGTAAAATGTGAACCATTTCTCATCTGCTAACGGGATGTCATGAGTGTAATGTTTTGGGTCAATACTTGATTTAGCCACAAAATCTATTAACGTAGAAAATTATTTTAAAACACGTAATTGCCATAAATCGTTTCTTAAAATGTCTATTGTTTTAGTTGTACAGTGCTCTAAATTATTAGTTTTGTTTCAACTGGATGTTATTCAATTCTAGTTATTCGACTTAATTTGGGTTTGGAAAAGTTCTTTTTGTTAGCAGACAAGGTTCAGTATTCTACCAAACTGCGCTTGTGAACGTTTGTGTTCGTTTAAGACTGTACTTTGTGTACTTTAATTGTTATAACGTTGTCCTATGCACTTCCGCTGTAAGTGGCTCACTGTAAATACAAAAAAGAGAACAGATCGAGTCGATGAGAGCTTAACACGGAACGATAAGGAGTGATAAGCATATATTATAGCTCATGTGACATTTGAATGGTCTAAGCACTGATAGCAGTGCTTAACACTGAAGCACATAATAAATGTGCTAAAAATTAAACTATAATTACCATGAAAACTATAAATATTAAAATAAAAGTACCTTCCAAATATGAGTAAAAGTATAATAAAAAACGAAAACAAAATAACTCTGCAACAAACATTTACTTTTATGCTAGTCTGAAGAACCCTTTGTTGATCTACTTTGTTAAACTAATGGCCTTAGTGTCCATACTAGGATGGGTTTAAAGATGCTAGATCTAGATATTCCAGATCAGGTGAGTGACACTTTATCCAGTTGTGTGTTGTCCTCAGTCCGGTGTCAGATTGCGCACGGGCCGCCACAGCGTAGGATGTGTGTTGAACGAGTCAGCGCTGGTTTTCACTAACCAATTCTGAAAGTGTTACCAGGGCCATCTTACAAAGCCTGTAATTTGACAAATTAGCCTGTGGCTAGAACTCTGTAGTTCAGTTCGAAAACAAAGCTGACCTGCTGTCATGTTATTCGATCTATTAAAGCTTGTGTGATTGTAGGAAGGACATCAAAAACTAAAGCAAGAGCCCTTGCAGTTCTGCTGGCGGTTTGTGGTGTTCTGGTTGCATTTTGGGTACCAACTTTCGCTTCTTCAAGCTGTTTAGGTATCATTGCATCATTAGTCAACGTCCGAACATCAGCGTCATGCCAAGCTATGTTGATTCAACATTGGACTCGTGGACTGGTCATCTGTCAGGCAAACACTGAGCTCTTGCACCAGCACAGGTAGAATTGAGTGCAGGGCAGAGCCAGTTTGGCTGGGTATCGGTGGGGCGAAGTTGCATGTTTGGCTCGCTGCGTTTCTGTCTATTTTCGGTGGCTCTGACTCACGGTATCCCATGGTTACCAAACACACAAGAGGCCAATGATGCTTTGGCTGGCCAATTACCATGACGGTGATGGAGGGGAAAAACGAAGAGAACAAGAGGAGCTACCAAGAAATGCAAAGGGGTCGAAAAGGGCTATCGAGGGCCACGTGAGGATGCCAAACTTGGCTTATTATCATGCATAGGACTCTCGGCTGTCTGTTTATCTGGTCTGAGACCGAGTCATCTCCCGCAGATCTGGGTTTTGGTGTAAGCCTGGATTTGGTGCCTACTGCGCCAGGCTGCCCAGTGACCCTGCCAGAAACGCTTCTCTGTTTACAGCAGATAGGAAGTGCTCATTAGAGGACTCATAAGTCATTTATGACTACAGAGATTTTTATTATCTGGTGAGGAACTCACTGTCAACACATTGACACAGTATGTTGTGGTGTATTTACAATGACCAATGGGGTGTTTGTAACATACGACTGCTAGCACTTAAATTTACCCCACTCAACACATCAAAATCTGCATTTTTCAATCTGCATTTGTTTTTTATATTTATTATTTTTGTTATTTTTTCAGGTTCTGGTTTTGAGAAAGCAGTTCCTAGACAGAAATTGAGTTAGTGAGTTTGCTGAGTGGCGTTGACATACTCAATGCCGAGGTTATGCCATATCCCTCAAATATTGTTTTGGAGACGGGAGGGGGGATTATCACAGTATTTAGGCAAATTAAAGGGCGGCCAAGAGACTTGGCACTCAACAGCGGAGACTGTATCCTGTGGGCCGGGGGAGACCGCAAATTCCTCATAGGATTACAGGATTAGGAATCTGAAAGGTGATGCAGTTTCTCACAGATGCGGGAAATAAAAAGGCAAGCTTGGCAGAGGAGCGATGCCTCATTAATGTCTGCTTCCCTTTAATTAAAAACTACTGATTGAATGATATTGGAGAGGATTAGGCTAAGGGATGACTCCTGAAAGGCACATATGCGACAGCGGGATGTTGAAGGTGAGGGCTGTGCATGGCAGATAAAAGTCTGGCCTGCCTGGGTGCCTTCAGAAGGTGGTTTGGAGTTAAGTGAGGCATTACTCTTGGCTGATTAGAGGTAGAACAAAAAGGCAATTCCAAATAGTGTAATGGGTAGGCAGGTCACCATTATAAGGTGTGTCGATGGACTGTATAATTGTCTGTGATCATTTAACATGTCAGAGATAGATCTTGTGGTTTTCAAATTGGGTTGTACATTAAAAGGACAACTACACTGTTGTTCTCATGTCGGATAGCTTTGCTTTAAATACCTGTTTTTCTATAAATGGTCTTGTAAACTCCATGTTTGAACTCCTATTGCCTGCATGAGCCTTCAGTGTGTCAAAGCAAGCGTAAGTCCATGGCTCCAACTAAGTGTTTGGTTAAAAAACCAGGTAGCTTTGCTCACACTTTCACTTAGAGCATAAGGTAATATATTTTTTTGCAAGAAGTCTGTTTTTTACAAGAAGTGAGACACCTTTATATTAACGACTTTCATAACTCTGGCATGACATTTTTCAAGGGCATTTTCACACATTCTTTCTTTTTCTGTGCTATGACCTAAACAAACCAGACTTCAAGGTACTTTAATGTCAGACTTAAATGTCTTGTCAGTTCCAAGTCAATGTGTCCATGCCTTTTTCTTTGAAGCACGCTAAGCTTTAAACCTAAAAAAAAATAATTGTGATAATTCTCTATTTTATTTTTTTCTATTTTCTATTTATTAGGGTTCTCAAATGATTACTCATGGTTAATCACATCCAGAATAAAAGTTTGTGTTAACATACACACTAGGGATGGGAATCGCAGGGTACCTCCCGATACGATTCGATACGCGATACAGGGCTCACGATACCGATAACATCACAATGCGCCGATTCTGCGATAATCGATATATCGCTTGGCAATTCTATAAAAATACATCACGACATCTGTAAATGAAGGGAAAAAAGTATCTATTAGATGAGCATTTTTAGTGTGTTGCGACTCTCTGTCTTTAGGTTTGTTTATTCTTGCAGTTGTCTTTGGACTGTGAGTCTCTGGTGACTCCACACGCGTCTCCCAAAAGGGGGGTTTGCGGCACATCACGTCAAAGCGCTCACGCTATGAGGATCATCGCGCATTTCAACGCAAGTTTCGCCTCGGCTCGCCTAAAGTTGAGCTTTATAAAAACTATTAAAGCTTTACAAAACAATCTGACTTCTGAAATACGTGAGAATGAGCTTTTTTAATATGTACGCGCAGATGCCTGCACCCCTGCACGAGCACTGCGAGTGAGAGAGAAAGTGCCGGACTGGAGCGAATCACGAAACTACAGACTGAAAGAAGGTGAAAAGAGTATTCCCAACTTGCAGAGCGCAGAGTTAACCACGCCTACTTATTTACGTTCACTACGAAATCCAAAGTGCGCCCAAACTTTTGATTTAAAAGACGCTGGCGCTTCTCTAATTTGTTGTTGGTCCGCCATTATGCTCGTATTTCTTCTCCGCTGTGAATTACAATTTCCGTTCATCTGACCATCCGTAATGTGGGAGCGTCACCACAAGAAATATGTGGGTACTGCCGTTCTGGTAAGCACAGTGTAGGTATGAATTTAGATCTTTTGTATTTGAAAAAAAAATTGATACTTTGTGCCAGAGTATCGATAACGTCTCGCGGGCTGAAATGTCGCGATAAATCACCATATCGATTTTTTCCCCACCCCTAATACACACACACATACATGTAAACATACTTAGGGAATATTTACATTTATTTGTTTTTATTTATAAATAATTGAAATTTTATATAAATGTTTGTACATTTTTATATTTCATAATTTTCTTAAATGCATGTGTTCATAAATACAAAACTAATATGCACAGTACACAGACATATATTATGAAAATACAAACTTTTATTCTGGATGTGATTAGACGTGGTTAATCGTTTGACAGCCCTAGTTTTATTTATTATTCAATATTATGTTCCGTGTGTATATTTTATATTCTGTTTTGAATTAATATACTATATATATATGTATACACACAGCAATTTAAGTACAGTTTGCTGTTTCTGACAGTACATTGTGTGTTTGGTGTTTTGAAAGTCTAATGTGAGCCCGTTGAAAACACTGGGACCCCAGATGTAAACCAATCTAAAACCACAGCATAGACTGTCTTAGCCTCAGCTGCAGAGCTCTGAAATGGAAGTTGACCTGCTGAAAAACAAAACTGTGGTTAAACTTCATCACCGCCTGTAGCTGTTGGCTTTGAAAACAGGATGGCTTTACAGAACATATCCTAGTATCAAGTGCTGATCTTGAAATACGTTATTTCTAACAGACCAAACCACAAGTCTCAAAGGCTTGCACAACAGTACATGGTATTATATGATTTTCTGTGGGTGTGGCTGAGAACTTGGCAGCAAAACAGTAGTTGTTATCAGTGACAGCATGTAGGTTCCTAGTTGTAGTTTTTTTGATGGGGTGTGAATGTGTTGTGTCAAGTTACCTAATGTAAGAGGATGTATATGTTTACTTTTCAAATATTCAGGTATTGCTGGACATTTTGCTTAAGTTTCTAAATTGTTCCTTTTTTACTTCATTTTCAGACATATGAGAGGCCTTATAAACTTGTGGATAAAACTAACAGTGCGATGATGGATGTCCTCGGGGAGAGCGCAAAACCAAAGCATGAGTCTAAAAGCAACGACATTCACCACCTTGACTGGACAAAGCCATTGGATACTGTTGGAGACAAAGCAACCCAGGAACAACACGGGACAGATACGGAATCAAAAAGAGAATCAGCATGCAGCAAGAACCCTTCAACGGAGCCCAACACCACATTCTCAAAAACACAAGTTAAAAAGGTCACAGAGGGTTCTTCTGGAAGTCTCTTTGCCCCTGCCTTATCCTCTCTAGGCGTTGACTCGCGAGCATCATCAACTAATGTAACACTGAGTCCCCCAACGGACTCAAGTCTGTTGACACACTCTTCTTTCAATAAAAACAGAGGTTTGCAAGAAGTCACAGAGCAAGTGTTTGGGAACATCAAACGGAAATATGGCAGGAAAGACCCAACAAGGGCAATGGTCACCCATAATTTAGACCTTCAATGGGCCAAAAAGATGGACAGAGATACTGAAAGTCAAGATAATAGCAAGGAAAAACAATCATACAACACTGAATTTCAGACAGAGGAACCTGAGAAGTCGAGCAGTAGGACAGATGATGAGTGTAGGGTTATATCGGTTGGTGACATCCATCAAACTGATGAATCTAAGAGTAGAAAGAAAAGAAATAGAAGAGTAGCTGAAGAAAACAACATGTTAGATGATGCACAACTCACACATCATGTTGACATGATTGATAAAGCTGACCAAGGTACCACAAGACCCAAAATGACAAAGAAAATAGAATTCAGTGCACCAAAACAATTTAGTGTGAATTTACGCGAGACAGGAGCAGACAGTACCGGTACAATGACTGATGATGTCGAAATGTTTCAGAATAGACCGAGGAAAAACCCAGCAGGGAGACCGAGATCAGTGATTGATACTGACAAGCAAACAGATGGGAGGCAATCAAAGGTCAAGGACAGGTGGTCTTATTTAAAGTCCCAGAACTCTGCGCTTCGCACAGACGCGAATCAATCTCTGTCCATCGATGAGCCGCCCTCTGCCTTTCCCATTACCCCATCCAGCCCACTCTACACAAACACAAACAGTCTGACAGTCATTTCTCCAGTAAAGAAGAAACGTGGCCGGCCCAAAAAGCAGCCATTGCTCACCGTGGAGACAATTCATGAAGGCACTGCAACAAGCCCCGTCAGCCCTATAGCCCTAGATTCATCAAGCAATGCGAAGAGAAGGAAGAAACATGACATGTCAAAATTGGTGCAGTTGGCCTTAAAAAGATCCCCTCCAGGACAGCAGTTGAAATTCAAGAAAACCGGTCAAGAAGGTGTCCTTAAAAAGAGGGCTACTAAAAGAATGAAGTTGGTAAAGATGCAGAGCATTTTGAATGAACTTTTGTCCTCTTCAAGTACGGGCAATCTTGCCTTGAAGTCCAACGTTCCGGTTTCGAATGCCATGTCAACCGTGGCATCGACAATCGAGGCCCATTTCGGCAAGCAAATCAATGTGAGCAAGCGTGGGACTATTTACATCGGCAAAAAGAGGGGAAGGAAACCCAGAGTTGATCCGCAGGCCCAACAAAATGAGCACAAAGCCAGTGATAAGCACCCGTTGCCTATTTCCAGTCCATTCGAGAACCCTCTAGTGCCTTCAAATACATCCCCCACAACCGGAATGCCTTCTCCCAGGGTCCTGCATTTTCTCTCTGCTCACCCTGCCACCACAGATACCAGCCAGCATGACCTGAAGACAATGCCAAATCTTCAGCCTATCAGTGCATTGCCTACAAAAACTCACAAGGGCTTGCTAAGTAGTAACTGGAAGCTTTCCCCCCCAAGACTAATGGCCAACTCACCATCTCACCTGTCAGAAGTAGCTTCTATCAAAGAAGTCACCCTGTCTCCGGTTAGTGAGTCCCACAGTGAAGAGACAATCCCTAGTGATAGTGGAATTGGAACGGACAACAACAGCACATCCGACCAGACCGAGAAAGGTCCAGCGTCTCGCAGGAGATACTCCTTTGACCTTTGCAGTTTTGATGCAACGGAGGCCGCCGTCATAGAGGCAAAGAGCAAAGCAGCGAGGGGACACTACCAGAAGCGTGCCACTGCAGTTGCTGTGGAAAATTTATTTGCTCAGGAGAGCCTGAAGAAGCAGAAACATCGGAGAAAGCGCAAGGCCCTCCAAGGCCGGGATGACCTGCAGTTTATAGCCGACCTCGAGGAGCTGGTCAGCAAGTTTCAGGCCTTCAGGATTTCCCACCGCAGTTTCAAATTCTACCACGAGAATTCATATCCCAGCATCTTCCGTCTCAACTTCGACCACTACTGTCCCATGCCGTACTATCCCTATGATCCCGTGCACTATCTTCGCAGGAGCTCTGAAAAGTCGAAGAGGAGGCGTGGCAGGCCTGCCAAATCAAATGAGCCAATATCTAAGATGCCTTTTATTCAAGGGTTCGGCTGCCCCGTGCCCGGCGGCAATTACTATGCACCCTACGCAATGCCTTACACGTCCATGCCTCTCGCCACAAGTATGATCAACATGGGCTATTACGGACAGTACCCTTCGCCGTTGTACTTATCTCATGCACTTGGACCTTCAGGCTCCCCTCTCATGAGGCCACCAGTCCCTCCACCAAAGTTTCACCCCGGTGCGTCCTCTGGTCTTGTCCCTTCTAGCCGGCATAGAGCGAAGAGTATGCCACATGAAATGCCTTCATCTAGAATGGGCGACTCCCATCACTCTTCGAACAGCTGCTTGCCGAGCGTCTATCTCCACAAACGCAAACACAAGTACAAGCACAAACATAAGGAAGATCAGTACATCCCACAGAGGGAGGACCTCGGTGGACTCTTCAGCGGAACCCAGAGCCCTGCATTCCTCAGCCTATTAAATGACAGACTGGAGAAGAACTCTCTGTTCAAACTAAAGGACAAGCAAAGAGGCAAGCAAAGCGCTGACGCTTCGCCGAAAGCTTCCAGGAACTACTTTGAAGTAGACACTCTGTCGTCATTATCCTTATCAGACTCTCAGCATTGTAAACGCATTAGAGGAGAGACTCTCGACAACTTCCTGAACATCTGCACTAGACAACCGCACGAGCGCCTGCGTGCCAGCCAGGACCAGGCACTGGACTCGTTCAAGGGGCAGCACTTAAGGGACAATGATTCCAGCATCCACGGCAGGAGGCGTAGCTTGGAGGACTTTGCGTCGTACAAAGAGGGAAACGTGGTGTCCTTTCAAGGAAGTAGAGAAGAGCAGGCGGAGCAGATGTACCAGTGCTCAGACATGGCTGTAGCAGGTAATATTTGCGTTTAAACTAAATAGAAGATCCAAGTTTTGCTTGTGTTGTGATGCCTCAGTATTGAAAATGATTTTTGGTGTACAAGCTTTGATTAGCAAAATGGCTTTCAGCACTTCTGTTCGAAAGCCAGAGGAACAAATGTGCCTTTCTAAACACTTTTTATTCTGTTCCCAGTACATCTGGCATGGAGAATGTAATGCATGGATGGAGACAACTATAATTCACAATTTTCTCTCTCCTCCCTTTTCGGCTTGCCAATGGTTTTTTTGTAGAGATATATTATTCACACATTTTGATTTATATTCTACAGACACGCAATAAAAAACCTTGCCTCTTGTTAAAAGAGCTGGAGAGAAGCCAGAGGTTTAATGAATCCAGTCGACTCCACTGAAGGGGAATTGCGAGCCCTAGGCACAGTTAGATTACATTTTCACTCCCCTAGGGGAACTATGAGGATGACTCATGTTCTGCCTGCTGCCACCCACCTCCATGAATTAACCAGACCCTTTAAAGAGCTAGTTTGTTGTTCTTAAACAGAGAAATATGACATGCAACCCGCCTAAGTGTACATCAAAGCATGATTTCGGCGTGTTTTGACAGAATCACATTTTTAGAACAGCCACGTGTTTTGCCAGTGGCGATTTGGCTATCATGCAATTTGTAGGAAAGTTAGGTTTTTATGTGACCAAATTTGCATTTAAGGTCACATCTCATTTACAATTAATAAGATCTATTTGGTAGAGATTCATGGAGCATTGTGTAATAAGGCTATCAATCATTATGATGGCAAAGTGTAGTTTGGGGCAGATGTTTTGCCAGGTTTGAATCCTAAAGCATTTAAACCTATCGTCATAAAGAGTTATTAGTTAAGCAGGTTTTGATGAGGGAGGCGGGACGAGAGATGCGAGACCTGTGTAACGCACAGCTGACACTCATTATCACTCGCTTCGTTCCCTCACGGCTCTCGTCCCGCTTCCCTCATCACACAGGTTTTATAATAAATGTTGGCAAAGTTAAACCTAAAGCCTCACTTAGGGGCATGAAATCGTGTGGTGGGACATGCTATATTTATTTTGTTTTGGAACTTATTTTAAACCAAAAATGTACTTAGTTCATAAAACCTCTACGTGGAATATTTCTACTATTAAATTGTCTAGTTTCAGGACCATACTGTATAACTAAATATCTTAAATATCTTAGATTTAAATATATTAGTGTTAGTGTTTCTCTCACTAACAATACAAAGTCATTTGGATTATTGGAGCTCTGCATTATTTGTTTGTGTTTAATAAAGTCATCTGGGATGGCATGAGGATGAGTAAATTATGAGAGAAGTTTTGAATTTGGCTAAACTATTCATTTAACATGAAAATAAAATGATGACAACAGCATTTGCATTATGTGATTATACATTATATATTATGATCAAGCAAAATATCAAAACTTGCAGCATTTCATGTTATTGTTGCTCAGGTATTGGCTCTCATAAGTGAATCTGAAAATAGTAGGTAGGGTGATGTAAATATCGTCAAGAGAAATATCACCCGATGATAGGCTCTTGAAAGTAATTCATCTTACATTTGTTAGCGCATGTGGTATGGATTGAAAATCCGATGGGGCACTCAGCGTGCAGGTCTTTCAGCTCTCTAAGCCCTGTTTAAGTAAGGCTGGCTTTAACGTAGCGTAATGCCACTTAATTGTTAGCACAGGAATTACACCGAGGACTTCCCTTTGATCCAGCTTGCTGGTATACAGTTTCATCTTCCCTAACACCGCAAACAAGCAAGGAAACCCCTATTAAAGCCATCAATAATGCTGGCTGTGAGTGATGTTTCTCAAGGTTCTACCGAAACATCAAGCTAAACAAGGATTTCATGCATTAAATCACTAGCTTGCCTTGACTAGAGAATATATTCAGGGGGGAAATCATCTCTCACGCCACCGTATTTTTTGTTTTCTAAATCGTTTACCTTTGATCTGTGGAATTCGGTTGCTATGACAACAGGAAGTAGGCCTCCGCTTCAGAGCTGTGGTGACAGCGGCGAGGCGAGTCCATAAATTGCTGCCTCTAATGAAAACATTGTGCGCAGAATGCAGGTAGAGATTTCGGGGAATAAATGAGTTGTGATGCTCCCTTTGAAAACGAATGTCTCTGTCCAATGATTTGTTGGCACTTGGGAAGAATCTGCGAGTTTTCCCGTGATAAACTGAGGCTGGAGAGGGTAGGGCTCATGTTTAGTCAAGCATTAGTATTACTTTATTGAAACCAAATGGGCTGAAGGAGCCCATGCACAGCTGGTTAGTGACCCATGCTTGTTTTCTTTTTCTTTTTGTTTAGCTGTAACTCGGATCCAAACCTGCCCTGGTCATTTGACATCCTTTGCAACTGGATGATAATTATTGTTGTTGAAACTGATAACTGAGGAAACACATTGTTTAGAAAATTGGATGTAGTCTGGATGTAGCTTGCTTGCGCACAAAATATATCATTTAAATTAGTTATGTAATTGTGACCTAGCTCACGATTAGATAATGGATTTATGATTACTATATATCACAATATCTGAAATTTAAATTTACTTTCAAAACATAAACAATTCTCAATAACATGAATTTTTTTTTGCAATTGAAAATATTTGTAAAATATTATGTAAAAAAAATGTTTGATTCGTCAATGAAAAATACAGCTGAATTTTAACACTAAATTAAAATTAAGAAAGCTGAACCATAAAGCCCATTGCACATTGAGTCCGAAATTTGCGTCCGAAATTTCCGCACGTTAAAAAATAAATACGACCTCACATTGTGTCAATCACATTTACACACTGCCTCCGATATTTTCGGCCGTCATAAAAAAATTTGGACCGGGTTCGATTTTCTGCGTTTTCGCATCCGTATCAAGCATTTTGAGTGGCCTTTTTTAACAATTCAGAGACACCGTACAAACGAGAGCCAAATACAAAAAAAACGCATATGAAAATTTCGGACTGTATGTGCAGAGACCTTAAGAGGGAATAAGTAGTGAAAGCACAAAATTAAACAAAACATTTTACATGTTGACGCAGGTCACATGTTGGTAGCTCAACCAATAGTAATAAACAGACTTCATATTGTAAAATAATCACCATAGCTCAAAGGTACATATCCAAAATTTTTTGTAACGCAATGTGCGACATATTGATAAATTGTTGGCGTGCTTATATATCGCCACTGTCCTTCTGAAACCTCGTATCTCCATATTTTGTGATTTTATTTTTTGCCATAAATCATTATTAGTAGTCACACTTTATGTTTATCACTGGGTCTTGCAAATATCTAACCAATAAAAAGTATTCAAAAGTGCTTGTCAACTCTGACAACATAGTATTTAATCATTTAAAAAGTACAGTGTTTTTTACAGTTTCTAAATAACAGCAAATTTGGACATTTTTTGGAAGGACAGAGACGATATATAAAATCACATTTTTTTTTGTAATGCAAGTAATGCATAAGAAAAACTTCAGTCATCAGAAGAGTATCATTGCACATTATTTTAGGCATATTTGTACTATAAAATAAATATGATATTATGCTTTTCAAAAGTACAATCCATTTCTTTGTATACCCACTTTCCACCTTGGATCTTTTTTGTAGAAACCTTTGTGCACCTTACTTCACTTTAATACCATAATGAGCTGATAAAGCAGATATGAGGATGGATTAGGAAATGATTTATGGCTCTTAATCACCAAGCGTATCCTGTTTTTAAGTTTGCACAGGTGCGCTCTCCGCCGAGCTTTAGGAGAAACCTAGAAATGCGTAAAATGCTCCTGATCGCAATCCAGCTTACAGCTCTTGTTTGTTTTCATGGAAACCTACCAGATGGAGGGGCAATCAACGAGAAAAGAGAGAAAAAGAGACCTCTCCAGAGATGCGAAGAGAGTGCAGGAGAAATCTTAGATGTGGAACGCACATTTTAGGCAGCTTTGGACCGTCTGAACTCATTTCTAACGCGGCTGCCAGAAAGCCAGCATTTCCTCCGCTCTGGGCTTTCATCCAACGCTCCGTGTAGAGGCAGTAAATTAATCACAAATGTATCTGAGGCCTCGTCATTTATTACTCGTAATTCCAGACACATCTATTTGCAGTGGATGTGAACACAGACTAGGGGTTGAACGACCTTAGATTTTTGGAGGTCTACTATTATGTGATAAAAGTCGTGTCGACTAGTCGATGACGTCATTAATAAATCAGATAAGAGCTAGGGAATGTTTTGCAACAAGATTTGATGGGTGTGGGCAGTAAGACGCTCGTGTGTGCGATCTGCGGGAGAATGGCGGGACTCCCGTAAAATAGCCTCTAAATATCTAGTATCTAAATACAAATAAACTGTTGTTCATCTATTGCACAAGAGCAGCAACAACTAAACTAAAATAAAACTATGTCAAAGCGCGAGGTCAGTGGTAGCGGGGCTATGCAGTAAAAGAGCAGCAGGTGTCTCTACAGCAGCCTAAGATCTGAAGTGTGTGTACAGACCAAACTCCAATGACATGTACAACAAGTCAACTGAAAGTGTCATGTGCACTAATAGATGAAACAACAGAAAAATGTATTGAGTTTGTTCGTGACGGCCTATGACTTTAGAACAACGTCAATATATTTATTAGCCTAATGCAGCAGACGCTTATCATAGCGGACTTACAAACGCAGCACCTCAGTGACACAGCAGCCAATGTGAGAAACACTTTTATTTATTCTGTTTCTTTCATGTTTTATTAAACGGGGAACAAGTACAAAAATAGCCTATAATAATAAAAGATTTAAAAAGCTAGCGCACTGAAACACATTAAGGCTTTACCTGCAAGCTTTTGCGGCGTCAGAACAAATCGTGAATGTTGCGAAAACAGGACACTTTGTGAATGATGACAAGATAACTTATATTATTGCCGGTAGTGTGACAGCATCTCGCTGAACGGGGTGGGAATGACATCCGTCCCGCGCGCGGGTCCGTTGAACAGTCAGCCGTGTTCTTAAAGGGACAGTGTCAAAAAATTACATGACTCGCAACTAGTCGACATCAAGCTTAGAATGTCGCACCAGAGCATTAATGTCGACTATTTCGTGCAACCCCTAACACAGACTATATTCACTGATGGTCTGGTAAGTGGGAGGTTACCTAACAACCTTCCCGATGTTCCTTCTCCAGTGTCAAGAATCCTTTCCTTTAGTGCTGCGTGTTTCACATGTTGGTTTATTAATAGTTCACTCTGTTAGATCGTATCAGTTACGATCGGTTCTATAGCGGGAATGTTTACACGCAAGCTAAAACAAATTAGTGCGACGACACATCAGATTGTCACATCATTACCCACAAGATGGATGTTTGTCTCTCTTGGTCTGACTTCATGTGTCTTGTTTACTTTAGAAATTTCACTGCTGTCAACTAGCAAATCAATTACGTTAGATGTTTACTGAATCAACTTTGCTTCCCCTCCAGATTCCTACAAGAGGAGGCACAACCATCCGGAAGAGCAGTGCGACGTACATAAAATGTGCGCCTACTCCAAGATCCTCACTACCAAGAAGAACCTGGATCACGTCAACAAGATTCTGAAGGTCAAGAGGCTTCAGAGGCAAGCCAAGACGGGGAATAACATGGTAAAGAGACGCAGAGGGAGACCCAGGAAGCAGCCGCTTTCTCTCGAGGATGGATTGATGGCTCAGATGCCAGTTCTGGAAAAGTGCGTGGACCTTCCTGGCAAGAGGAACCTCCACGGCGGGCTGGTGCCCGCTCAGCTTGAGTTCTCCAATCACGACTCCATCACAGACGCCATTGAGTCAGTGGTGCACATGGCCAGATCTCAACCCAACCCACAGTCCATGCAGGGAGGCAAGTACTGGCACAAAGTTCAGCCAGAGCTTCAAGTAGAGCGTCGGCGAGGCAGAGGGAACAGACGGGATGAAGGTTATAACGCTGCACTGTGAGTTAGTGCTTGGGTCTTTGTTTCTTTGTTCGTCTCAGTTCTACTGACGCATTTTAATGGGCATTCGCTGAGCAAGATCGTGCTCCGTTTTCAGATGCTATTACAAACTTTATCTGTCTAAAGGAGGCAAATTAAACTTGTTTGTTCCAAAGCCCAAAACCAGGAGGATTTTGAAACGGTGGCTTTAGCCGTAATCTACCAGCACATGTAAATGAACTTAAATTACGGTACTGTGCACTTTTTTCTTTGTGTTTTTGTTTTGTTTTGTTTTGTTTCGCTCAAGCACAAGCTCAGATCTTCTGGCTGAGGTTGATTTTGAACAACAGGTCATCGGTCAATCGTTAACACACATTCACTTGCCTGTGCTCAGGTGTGTTTCAGGCAGGAACTAATGGCAATACTTTTGAATGAACCCCCTTTCGATGGCTAGCTTCACTGTACATAGCAACATACTCTACTAACTTTTCTAAGTATTTTAGATCTACCTACAGTATACTGTCAGCATATCAAGTCGAAAATCATATAATGTTTTTTGTTTTAAACATATACTGTAGATGCGACATAAGCGAGCTTGTGTCGAAACGCATTTAGTAACGTAATCCAAACAAAGTGGATTCACTGCATATTGTTATTTTAGAAACAAGACAGAATATATAAATAACGTCACCTGGAGATACTGTCGTTCACATCAGGCCGGATGAAAAATGCTACGGTTGCATTTAAAACCTACGAAGCACTTATTTCTTTTTTTGGGGATGGGGGTTGGATTGTCACCGTTTTGTTTTTTCGCTTTAAATATCAGTGATCATCTGGACGATATTTTCTCACTCGGTTGCCGAACGGAGCGACCAGTTCGCCTTCTTATTTGAGAATGTGCCTGTTATTATTAAAGAAACAATAATATAGTATGTCTATATACCTGTCAGTATTAGATATTCACATGACCAAAGTATCAGTGTAGTCGTATGTCATAAGGTAGATCGGTTTCAGTTTAGCTGCTTGTGTATATTACTATTGAGTGGGTAGTAAGTGTGACGGTGTGCTTATTTCTTTAAAGCTCTGTTGTTTGGATTGGTTGGAAAATAGAAACCGGAATGTACACAGAAGACTATTTAGGTCCGATCATAGGACATCGGAAACGTTTATATATGTTCTACGCTGTTTTAGAAACAAACATTGTAGAACAACTAATATATAATTTACAATCTGCATAGAATTTGAATGTGGTCCTGATTTGAATAGCTTTCCATTTGTTATTGGTTTCTCGGTTTTTCATATACGTGCCTTACGTTTGTCTATGAGTCCATAACATGTTCAGGTACAAGGAAAGCTTAATGGCAAGATGTTAGTCGAGAATGTACATAAACAATAATAATCGTGTACGCTGTCCTGGTTGTAATGTGTTCGATGTTGCATTATTTCAGTTTAATCAACGTTTTAACTACACACACATATACTGTACTTACTAAACCTGAGCTCAGTAATGAGCCTTTCACGTTATGGGCGATAACAATAAAAATGTAGTTTTAAAAAATCTATGTAAATTTAAGAGAATTGCGCTTAACGTTTAGAGGAACTTTATTGTTGGGATCACTTCCAGAGCAATTGTTCTAGCTTATGAACAATAAAACATACTTGGGGGGGGGGCTGTGAAATTATCTTTTTCCGTTTCATTTTTTTCTGTTTTCTGTGTTTTTCGTTTTTTACTATACAACAATAATATATTAGCCCACATAAAAAATCGGTATACTTTAGTATTTACTCAAATTTTACATTTTGACCATTACAGAAAAAAATACTCAAAACAGGCCATAATATACAACTATGTTAATATGAATCCGTTTATTACTAGTATATTTTTTAACAGTCTACTAAAATGATTGTAATATTTTTAGTGCTTTATCTAGTAAATTGTAGTTAATGCACTAAAGTAAATTATGTAGTATATGGGTGTGTCATAATTTGTTCCTTAGAATTAACGCATCGTTGCTGTTATCCTCTGTTGGTATGGGCACTAATATACTTGTTTATAGTTATCGTCCAAAGTGTGAACGGCCCTTTACAATTTTGTGATCAGACAACACATTTAACTACACATCTAAATACTGTAAAAACAATACATTTCTATAAAGAAACCCACACCCAAGGTTTTTAAAATTAACACACGCTTATTTTACTATGCATCAGGTTGTCGCTGTGAATCCACGGACACGTAACTTTTTTGCATCGACTCTTTTATAAGCTTTCCGTTTTGTTTAACCAGTTTAAACTATGAAGTGGTCTTACTGAAATTTTCATTCTGAAAAGTTACAATGACCAATAGTTTGTGCTAAAACTGACTATCACTTCTTTTGCAATTCTAATTATTGTCTAGGGGAGAGACTGACCTCTAAGCAGTGCCGCCTTAAATGTTAATTTCAACAAAAAATGTCCCCTGTAAATAGTCGACTGTCTCTAGATCGCATATAGCTGCATGGATTATGGCTACGAATCGTGTCGATGCTGTATGTTTCATTCAGTTGTCCAAAGTGGGACACGCAGTGGCTTAAAACGCATTCTGTCCATGTGACAACTTTCATTAAAAGAAATAATAGATGCTGGCAGCTATTTGCCTCTGGCGTGGACATTTTGCTGAATGCATTCGATTGGACTGGTTTTAGCAAACCATCTTGAAACGTTGCCAAAAATGTCGACCTTTTGTCCGTGCTTTAAGCACTAACGGACAAAATCTATGTTTTAAACGAAATGTACACCGTAGCAGTTTTCTGAAACGCGACTCTAGATGATACAGTAAAAAAATGGCAGCTTGGCTTCTGTGGTCTTAAAATGCCAGATATATTTTCTCCACCAGCTGATAAGTGGTGCCTTGTGAAGTTAAGGTGTATTTTTTTATGTTCTAAAACAACGATTGCAATTTCATTACATGCTGTATGTGTCGAGTATTACCAAGGTCACCAAGAGAATGTCATCCACACAAGTGTTGTCACGAGTATCATATTTTTATTTGTATTGTTAATGATGAAGTTATAATACAAGTGAAGTGTTAATCAAAAAGTAATATTCCTAATAAGGACACAACACATGCTCTTATCGCTCTGAAAGTTTTGAAAAATCACGCATATGGTGTTTTTTGATAATTTGATTTCTGCATGCCCTATTTGATTGTATGCATACCAATTTTGAAGAAGTATTACATTTCGATTTGGATAAGATCTTATACATTGTTTGATATGGTTTTTTGTAATGGATTTTAAATTCATAAAGCATTTTTGTACATTGTATGGATATTAAAAACAGCAAATAATGGACGTATATACAAAAGAATAAATACTGATGTACACAAACATATGCATTGTACATAGAATGTATGTAAACACATTGGTGTGTAGTGTAACGGTGTATACAGACATGTTTATAGTACTACACTGTACATATGTACATACATGTAAGCTTGCATGTGTTTGGTAACGTTTGCCGTTCATGATCTTGTAGTTTTATTTTTTTATTTGTCTTTCTTACTGTAAAGCTCGCGTTGTGAACCGTCTCCGGTGGGCGGCGACGAGCGCTTAAAATACAGTAGATCTTGTTCATGTCATTCATTGTGCAAAAAATAATAAATGAATTTATCGAGAGCTCGCTTCGGTTTTCAATTGTCTTTTTGCCTACTTGTTGATGTTTTAATCCTGCTGATCTTTTGCTAAATATTTCTTTTATATTACCATATGAGAAAATATTGCAGTATATTCTAGTATTAGCTATAGCTAATTGTACTTACCTTACTATGGTAAATATTGAAGAATACCTTTTTTACTACAGTGTATCAAGTTACTATAGTTAGTTCTATAGAAAACTAAAGTACACTTATTATTCTGCACTATACCGTGCTGTACTATGAGTAGTATTACTACATGGGTCATTCTCATAAAATCATTACATCATGGCAGTAAAGATTTGAATTATAAAACATAATTCGGTAACAAAATAATCATGAACATAATTGTGTTCTTTACCTTGGACAAAGCATGATTTTAACATAGGAAGGAATTTTTTATTTATTTCATTGCTTTTTCTGCTGAAATTCTCATTACTGTAATGCGTCATAATTTGTGCATTATATGTTGTTATTTAGAGTAAGATGTAAACATTATGAAAAAAACAACTGGATGTTCTACTAGAAATCATTGACAGAATATTCATGTATAATAAAAATGAAGAAAAAGTGTAAAAAAGAAGTGTCTGATGCTCTCACCCTCAGTAACCTTTTTAAAAGACACACACGAAGATATTTACATTAAGTTTGATTTTATGTGAAGAAACTTTTCAAATGGCTTACAGTTTAACAAAATTCTCTAGTCAAAAGCTTAATATTCTCTTGTCGTGATGTAACTTTTTAATTCTCATTACCGATACAGGTAGTTTTCAGCATTTAAAAATGTTACATGTATAGTTTTCTATAAAAGATATAATTCATTAAAGTCTTCTTATGTATGATTAATAAAAACTTGCTTGAGCATCATGTCTTCGCTTCTTTTAGCAAAACATGTTATGGGATTGACAGTTTTAAATGGTTACGGTAATGAGACTTTTTAAGGCATTTTTTGTACAAAATGTTCAAAATTGCGTTAAACTGTAAGTAAAACATTTTTTTTGCTTTAATGAATCAAAAGGAAATTTGTTGATGCGATTTTTTAAGGGGTTTTAAGAAAATCAATTTTTACATCTTGAAACCAAGGTTTCGTAAGAATCACCCACATAACAAGCATAATTAGTAGTATACTACATTTGTTTTATTTGAGTCACTACTATGATAATAGTATGATTTTACAGATAATAGTTACTAATGTGAATCATTATTCTTTAATTATGTTGTTGATCTCTGTCTGTCTATCTACTGTATATATTCTGTATAGTGTCATAATGTTACCTACTGTGCAAACACAATTTAAAAGCATATATAATTTGTGCAAATTTACATTGAAAGTGGTGCTTCGTAATCATTCCAAACCACATTATACAGTAAGTGTCAATGTAAATGTGGGCATATCTTGTCTACATCATCATGTAGCAGTGCACATCTGTCCTCTGTGCTTGGAATTGGTGTCCGTGTGCAGTTTACTGGAGGGGATCCCCACTCACTGCATTACCACAGCACTGCAGAGCAGAGATAAACGGATTGGCCTGAGTCGCAGCCATTGGTTGGTGAAGGAGAAGTGAAAAACGTCTAACCATAGGCCTGTGCCTCTGTAAAATTCCTGTTGCCATGGCAGCTGGGGGAACTGCCCAAATACTCCAGTGCTCCACTTGGCTCGAATAAAATGTCTCGAGTCAGTCTGCCGAACGCGCACGCATGTATGACATTGCGGAAAATTTGAGACTGCAATTTCTGCTGAAAACGGAGCGTTTTGGTTGGAAATGAAGAACAGATGACGAGTGTTTACAGATAATGGGGTGCAGATGATAATGTGGCTTGTTTGTTCCTCTGTGCCACAATTGCCGTGTAACTCGCATTACAGCTAATTGTGAGAGTTTGGACATGACGTACTCATGAAACAATGTTTGTCACCAGCACGTCCGTTTTATAGCTGCGTACGTGCACATGTATGTCTGTGCAACGTGAACTTTGCTCAGTTTTTAAAATCCTTTAACACTAGAGTCAAGAGTAGTTTAGAACACTGGTTTGGTGTTAAGAACATTGTACATTTTTCGGGATGGCGTGTGTCAAATGATGCTTGAATGTGTCATTACCGGTTTGCTACACCTAAAGCCTAAAAATAGATTTGTTTTCTTTTTGTGGTTTAAAGTGGCTTCTGTTAAATAGTATACAAAAACTATGAAACAAGACTAATAATTGAGTCTTATGGAAAATCCCTAAATACAGAAGGCATATTCTATAGCAAATCATTTTCTCTTCATCTGCCTGTAATTACCTCAGCTTGTATGCAGCCGCCCCTCCTGACTCCCACCCAGCCACTGTCATTCCTCAAAGCACCACTTACTATTTGGGATACGTTTGTGAGTATACGTCGCAGGACGCAAAGGATGCTGTTCTTTATGATTGGCAACTGGCAGGGCTGCAGTTGCTACGGTGACAGGCCAAGTCGCAGCAATTTGCTTAGCGAATGAAGCTGTTAGTGTTTAGAGGAGTACGTGATGGGGGTTTAAAACGCGCTCGCTCCTGAATCCGTCAACAGAAGAGTTTTGATTTACATGTCAGAGCATAGAGAGGATAAGACACGGTCTCTCCGGAGACATTGTTATTTATAGGGTTGAATGCTTTGAAAGACTGCTTCGGCAGAAACAGAAGATGACAGATAATGTGTGAAATCGAAGGTTGCAAGTTCATGAGAGAAACAAGATTTAGGGATTGGTTTTAGCTTGAAACTTGTTGGTTCATGGACATCTAATTGTTCCTAATATGCCTAACACAGAGGAGGCCGGGCCTTTAGTTTATTTAAAGGGTAAGTTCACCCAAAAATAAAAATCCTGTCATCATTTACTCACCTTCGAGTCGTTCCAAATCTGTATACGTTTTTTTGTTCTGATGAACGCAGAGAAAGATATTGGGAAGAATGCTCGTAACCAAACAGTTCTTTGGCCCCATTGACTACCATAGTAGGAAAAATTCCTTAAATCATTTTTTTGTTCTGTTGAACACAAAAGAAGATATTTTGAAGAATGTAGGAAAGCAAACAGTTCTGGGGTACTTTTGACTACCATTGTTATTTTTCCTACAAGGGTAGTCAGTGGGGTCCAAGAATTGTTTGGTTACAAGCATTCGTCCAAATATCTTTCTGTGTTCAACCAAACAAAGACATTTATACAGGTTTGGAACAACTATAGAGTGAATAATTCATGACAGAAATTTGGGGGTGAACTATCCCTTTAAGGTTTTAAGCAAAAAATTCTGTTGTGACAACTTACCCCACATAGTGTGATACCCGGCCCTACTAATGGGTAAAACATCAACGTGTTGAATTAACTTGAAATTCTTTTTTATTGTCAAATAAATGTGAAAGTGTTAATTTACCAGTCTAGAAATTGAGTTTCAAAAGCAGCTGAGAAATACAACCAGAAATATTCAGTCGAGGAGAAGGTGTGACAACTAGCCCCTGTCTCCCCGAAATGTTTCCATTTTACATACTTATTAAAGACCTATGATAAGAACATAAGTACATACGGTAACAGCAGGCTGATTCAGGACAACAACCTGTGTGTTCACATCTGTCAAAACGGTTTGTGTGTACGTCTGCACTTACTGTACTAATAACTATATATAGTTCAAATTTACGACTGTAAAAACATTTGTGTTTCTTGCAACTGCTCAAATGGCCCCTGATGGAGACCATCGCCTGGTCTTGGTTTCCTATACACATTCAGACTGTTTACACCGCTTAAAATGCCTAATGACATAAACTAATAGCATAACGTGAATGTGTAGATAAAACCAACTTGAACTGGTTTATTAATCATGAATAATAAGATCTCCAGGTGCTTTTGTCAGGTGATTTCCCTTTGCATGAAATGGTTATTTATTTAATGTAGTTAGCAGCCAAGCTTGAGTGTTTAGAAGTGGATGTTCAGCGCGTCCCTCATCCCTAGCGCTCGCTGCTTATGTAAGGGAACTCATCAATCAAACCTTCCCTCCTTTCCCTCGTACTGTTTTTCCTGCATGACATAGTCACTTGAACTTGAGATTTACTTTCTTGTAACTTTTTTCCCGTTCTTTGTTCCTCAGCGGTGACTCCACGTCTTCGAGCGGCTCACAGGAAAGCTCTCCCAGCAGAGCACTCAGGTTACTGTTTAGTGAAAAGGCGCTTTTATTCCCGGTAATTAGTGAGGCTAACCCGAGGCACGCAAGTCTCCTTCTGCCGCTCTCGCTTTCCAGGAGGATCTGAAAGCTTGCGCAGGTCCTCAGACGCTGAGGTGAGACGTTTTTCCTACGGCGCAGCTCTCAAAACATTACAACTACACTGTTATGCTAGTGTCGCATGTCTGCTTTGTTTTGAAAACTCTTCACTTTCTTGGCTTTTCGCAGGGGAACTACTTATTTTTTGTATGACTTTGCAAAAGCTGCTCAGTATTATCTCAAATATCAGCTAATAATAACAATTTTTAAAGGATAGTACACTCAGAAATAAAAAATCTGTCATCCTGTACTCAGACCGTGTCGGCCCAAATCATGCAGCTAGTTTTCCAAGAAACGCATAAGGAGAAATTTCATGCTCCTGTATGTCAGTCAACTAACAAAATGTCAAAAAAGTTACATTAAACCATGATAAAAGTGTCATAAATGAGGGTCTATAATAGGGGCTTTCGCATCGCAGGAACGATTCCATAGTTCTGGGACGATTTGCCAGAGGTAAGCCTACCCGCTTTTTGTTGTGTTCGCACCGCAGGAACCAGCCAGAATCAATAATGGAGCGACAATTTAGTTCCTTCTCCGAGGCAAGGTCCAAACCAGCAGGATAGGAACACCCGTGACGTAAGCAAACTCTGATTGGCCGAACTTCCGTTTGTCGTTGTACGATGGCTAGAGCTAGAAGGGATACAGCTACGGCCAAATCTCACGAGATTTTAGGTTTAGCGGTAGGTTTAAGATGAAAACAGGGCTCAACTGGTGAGATTTCGCAAGATTTTGGGCCATAGCTGGATCCCTTCTAGCCACAACCTTGTTCGACGGACGCACTTAAAGACGTTGTTGTCGACCGGCTTACGTCACTAAATGGTTCCTTTTGCCGGTGCGAATGCGATCGAGGAAATGGCCTGAGGGAAAACTTCGTTCACGAACAACAGCCCTCTTTACTCGTTCCGGAACTTTGTTCCTAAACTCATCCAGTTGGAAATCGCCTCATGGCTTCCATTTTTATTGCTATAGAATAACTAGATCAGCCCACATGGTGTTGCATTTTGAATCAGTCATGCTCAGATCAAAGATCACCGGGAATACTGGCCGAAATGTTGGCCTGTTCATCAAGGAGGATCTACTGTTACAATTTCTCTTTTTGTTATTGACAGGTTATAGTTGACCAATATGAGTTTTCAATGGCCAATGTCAATATTAAGAAAGTAATGTGGCCAACATAACAATGTTATTACATGAAATGGTCATTGTCTGACTTAAGGGTCATATCTCCAAAACTGGCACTTTACAGGAAAAACGTTTTTCAGCTGACAGATTCTTTACAAAAAGATCTAAACACAGCGGATGCTGAATAAAAATATATATGAATTCAGATGTGTTGTTACTTACCATGTCAGAAAATCAAAGTGTCTTGTTTAAATGTTCCCGAAAGGCCAGTTGCAGGATTTGTGATTGTGAGGAAAATCTTTGAGGTCATTTTTCAGCATTACCGCTGGGCTGTCAATCTGACACATTAACATCATTTGAAAAAGTGAATGGTGATTTTATTGTCTGTCAGATGCTAGCTTTACTGAAAATAAAGATCTGAAAAAAATCTGAGATTTTCGTAAGAAACAAAGAACTAATGGTGAATGTAAATGTATATCTTCTGAACTCCAGTCTATCACTACTATGTTCAAAAATTAAATGTGTTCATTGTACAAAACATACAAATTAGGGTGTCACTGTGTCACAATATGGTACACTGTCTGAAAAAAGTGCTGTGAAGGTACAGTTACGTTCCTTGACGAACAGAACATTTAACTGTACTCTTAAAGGTACACAATACTTGCATACTGTTGTTTTATACCTTGTACCAGAGGTAAAAATGAACCCTTTATAGTGACAATAATAGTGATTTTAATACCTGCAAACTCTTCCTGTCACGAGTCATGGCGTGAGGGCGTGGCTATCGATTTGTTTCTGCCCCTCCAGCAACATGTTGCTGAAAAGAATCAAATCTCCATTATTGTTAACAACGGCCAAAAACCAATCGGTTCCCGATGGAAGAAGTCAAATCCCGGCAAAAAAATGTCCTCATTTAAGAAGCTGTTTCAATTAGATATGTCATGATAACATGAAACATACAATTTCAAGACAGTTTCATGCAGGAAAAAATGGCAGAATTTTCATTTTATCATCAGAAGTTGTTTGATTTTACATGTACTCAGTGAACTGTAGAGCTCGTGAGACTCTGAGCAGCCGGCTGCTGCGGGCGCTCTGGAGAATTAATTGAATTTGAAACCGTGGATAGCTGTAACATTATGTAATGCCACTGAAGTCAGAAACGGAGGAAGGTAACATGTTACTGTTTACATTGCGTATGTTCCATCACAGCGATGAGTGTTGATTTTATTGTATCCCCTCCACTTCGGGGCACCGTGCTCTTCTCTTATTGTTTTGGATTTGAGCGCTCTCTGAACAAATACGTGATATAATCCTCCGGTCTTGTTCATTTACTTTTGATTCACTCGATGCCACACCATCGAGAAGGTTGGATCGAAAAGTTATACATGCAGGAAATAAAGTGTAACAAACAAAATACGCTCAAGCGTAAAAAGATCCCAAACTGACAATGTTAATGAAAAGCGTCTTCTTTCCACCCGTCGGTACCTCCGATTTTTCACCCGTACCCAAACCGGTTCTGACTCTTCGCAGCTGTTTTCGTTTTCTCTCTCCTTGAGAAACTGCACCCCTGTGCCCCAGCAATAGCACATTATTGTAAACATATAATTTCATAGTGAAAGCAGCTCAGGTTGTTGGCTGTTTGCCGCCTTTTCATTTAGAGTAAAACTGGGGATGCTGCCAACATCTGGTCTATGTCAGTGTTAAGGGTTTCTTGCCATGGCCCCTCAAACTGGACGCGGCTGCCAACATGAGGATACAAAGCAGGTTTTTGTGATTAATCGGAGGGCCGGCGTTAATCGCGAGGGCCCCGTTCTCAGCTCAAGCTAAGGAGGGACGATCAAAAGGTGTAATGGTACTTAAGTGTTATTAATCGCAGGTTTACCTGTTATGGGACTAAACGAAGTTAGGTTCGGTCGCGGTCAACGCTAACTTTGTTCTACAAGAGACGTGTTACCTAGAATGTCATGAGAATACAAAAGAAGATATTTTTAAGAATGTTGGTAACCGAAGAACGGCGGTACACATTCACTTCTATTGTATGGACACGAAACTAATGCAAAACAATGGGTACCGCCGTTGTTCGGTTGCTAACATTCTTTAAAGGGATACTTCACCCAAAAATGAAAATTCCGTCAACATTTACTCACCTTCGAGTTCCAAATGTGTATAAATTTCTTTGTTCTGATGAACACAGAGAAAGATATTTGGAAGAATGCTTGTAACCAAACAGATCTTGCACCCCATTGACTCCCATAGTAGGAAAAAAATACTTTATCATTTCTTTTGTTCTGTTGAACACAAAAGAAGACATTTTGAAGAATGTAGGACAGCAAACATTTCTGGGGCACTTTTGACTACCATTGTTTTTTTTCCTACTGTGGGAGTCAATGGGGGGCCAAATCTGACTGGTTATAAGCATTCTTCCAAATATCTTTCTGTGTTCATCAGAACAAAGAAATGTATACAGATTTAGAACTCGAAGGTGAGTAAATGATGACAGAATTTTCATTTTTGGGTGAAGTATCCCTTTAATAATATCTTCTTTTGTGTTCTGCAGAAGAAAAGTCATGCAGGTTCGAAATGACAAGAGGGTTTTTTGGGTGTACTACCCCTTTAAGAAGACACTTTTTGATGACACATGCTACCTTTACTGTATTTAGATGTGTACTATGAATGTATATATCATGATAAATATTATAAAAGAGACACTAGTAATGTTGGCAAAACAAGATGAGACTGATGATAGTAGTACAGTATCCATCTAAAACAAGAAACCAGTGGACCGAAAACCCTCATTGACAGTTGTTTTTTTCATCGCTATCGACTATTGTAAGTGCAACAAATAACAAAAAGTCTATATTGCCATCACTTTGTCGTTTATTCCCCACAAGATGGCAAAGCATGTTATTATTATTATTGTAAACCTTGCTGTGTGAGTTATGGCACAGAATATTCACTCCCTTTTGAGAATTCACTGGCTGGGTTCCATGGCAGCTGGAAGCCATCACAGACTCCAATTACTGTCTGTCTATGTCAACATCTGGAAACCACTTCTACTTCTTTGGCTGTCTGCATCTTAGTGTGAGTAAGGCACTTGGCCATATATAGCCAACCTATTGTATATGGGATGTGGGGACAGTGTCTATAGACGGGGGCAAGTAGATGTCTTTCAGCTCGCCTGCACTTGACGGATCCATCAAAAATAATGATTCGACTTGATTTTGATAGGGGTCTCGATCAAGACTGGGAAGAACCACAGGGGTCCATCCCGAGAGAATGAGTACGCGTTTAGGTACTGGCACCTGTGGTTGATTTCATCTTTAGGGCTTGACCTTAAAGTACCTTGTTTATCATTCTGATGACTAAATCCAACAGTCCTGCAATCTGAGAAAATGACACATTTTTACCACTTAGCGAGTGCATACTTGGTTTGTTCTTGTGACTATTAAGAAATAAATGATGTGAAATGCTATCTCTTTGAATTGCAATGTAAAAACTGAAACATTTTAAATATGGGGGTTATACATTCTCAAATGCTGTCAGCTGAACTGCAAAACATAAATGTTTGCGCAGGTGGCCTAACTGTCAGCAATGTAGTCCGTACACAAGAGAACGTCACATTTCGATGGGCCCTTCTATTCTGCAGACATGACAAAAGTTTTAGAATGTATAAACACATTTCCTACTTAAAAGTAACGATTGGTTATTTTAAGTGTCGCCATAATAGTGTTAAAATCTATGTTATTAGAAAGACATGTTTTCTCCATTTCATGATACATAAACTGCCTGTTAGAAATTAGGCAAAGTAGTTTCAGACCACATGTGTTTTTAATCCAGTTAACTTTGATGGTTTCGTGCACAGAAAACCTGGCGTTTTCTGCGATTAATTGATTTTCAGCATGCGTCAGAAAGGAGAGGGAATTGATCGGTTAATAAATCCAGTACATGATAAAAAACAGAATTATGAATTAACCACAATCACCCATTGATTGCATAATTGTCTGGGCAGAATATCGCATTTGCTATTAAAGCTGGACTTCCATATGGAAATCTCATCAAGTTGTCTGCCAAACCCTCTAAAAAAGAAAAGAAAACTTGCATTCCTGTTGAGTGTCACAATGTATCAAGTCTAACTGATTTGGGTTGGATTAAAAAAACACAGATGGAGGGTCACTGATGACAGGTCAGTATATATGTAACCAAATAAGCAAATTATTCAAACTCTCCGTTAAATAATCATTGACATCTGTTTTAATACTCCTCTATGCATCTACCAGCTCTCAAGAAGTGTCCTTACATGGAGGAAAGAAGGCAATAAAACGTTCTTTTTGTTGATAATTTGTTCTTCAATTTTGAAGTGACAACCCACAACATTATCAACGAATCTCTTCTGACCCCTAGTGTTTTAAAAAGGCTAATTTCTAATATGTGTTTGTGATCTTGCCTGCAGGGGGCGCTCTGCAACTCCGTTATTTCAACTCATTATTGGCAGTGAAATTTGTGCATGCTTGATCAGGGGATACAAGGTTATATATTCAAATAAAATACAAGCATGATCATTATTCCCACATGTAGGCAACAACAACAGTTATAAAAGGTTTTCTGCTGTTCTGATTCATTTTAAGAGGGAAAACATGGTCAAGGGCAGTGGAACTCTCTCATAAGTGTTTTGTTCGTGATCTAATTGACGTCATCCTTGTCCATGGATCATTCCTAATGACATTTTTTTATATACAATAAAAAGATATAAACAGAAAGTATTCAGGGTATGCTTCCAACATTAAAGTATAGGCTGTATAATGGTACACTAATGTACCAAAACACACACAGAAAGACTTATGAAATAAAGGTCTTTCATTTAATTATTTATCATGCACAGAAGTGTTTTAGTCTAAATAAGTGGTTAAATAAGATGTCTAGTGCAAAGCAATTTATTTAAGTTAAACGTTTATAATAAATAAATAAATAGGCTCGTCATTTAACGAGATTTCTGGAGCTGTTTTTCTGCATGCGGGAATACTTGATTCCGGTTAAATTCAGCACTCGCTTCATCCGCGGAGGTTATTGTGCCCTGCGCAGACTGATCAGTTTATGACATCAAAGTACCGCGAGAGCACAGCTTTAGAATGGCTCTCGCGCGTCCTCATTGCCATACGCCGATCGGTCTGCGCAGTTCCGCATGACGTCCAACATACAGACCACTACCACCGTTTATCAGACCGTGTATTTCTACTCTCGTGGGTCTACTTTGTTGTCTCCTGTATTATATATACACGCGCTATAACTTTTGTAAAAGGTTGTTGGCGACCTGTCGTTTAATAAAACGGACGGGACTTTAATTAGTATTCATTTTATGATGAACATTAAACTTCTTAAAGTGGATAGGTTGTTAACAATACTTTCTATAGTTTTCTACACTGTTCTTCATTGTTGTCACTCTCACTCTCTCAATGTTATACTACCTATTGCTGTCTACAGCAGGATCAGTTTCCTTAGAAATTCATCAGAATATACTATTAGCCACTCAGTATCAACTACTGTATGTTCAACTTCATCTACAGTCTGGCTAAAAACTACCTTTATACGTACATATTCATGCCTACATTGTTAAAACTACTGTATGTCTGACTGAGTGCTTAATAGACAGTGCAACATTATTATAACTTTAATATAATGCACAACAAATAACATATCATGTTTTAAAAGCCTAATCACCTGTGACCCTGCCTCTGTCTCTCCACCTGGGCTAAAGCTTGGCAAGGCTGCTTCTTTCACCTAATAAAATGACACAATTGGTGGTGCATGGCATCTGAACAATTTAACGCTCTCATTTTAAACACACACTGAGAAACTATACTGTAAATTCTCAACCTAACATTTATAACAGTACTATACTACTATGCCATTGTTTGACCTAATCTGTGACTCCGCCTCTCCACAACATGTATATAATAAGCATTTTTAGCTAATAAAGGGATACCAAACAGTCGATTGTCATGATATTCAAGTTATCCTCATAGATGTAAACAAGTACAGACCAAAGTTAAGTTTGCAACTCATCCGGTTAATAGGAGATTGTGATGCAATGGGAAAAACACTGTTCCTGAATCAATATGTGATGCAACTTGTCCAGTATTTTTTGTCAATAAACTGTTGGTAAGAATGTTTTCTTACCAGTAGCCCTGCATAATTCACAGAAGAGATGGGTTTTAAGTAGTTTTTTGAATGTTGTGAGAGATGTGGTTGACCTGACCGAGTTAAGAAGAATGTTCCACCAGGAACACCATGTCCACACACACCATCCAAAACTCTTGTGGAGAAAAAAAACCTTTTTTCCCAGCCAGGGGAACCAGTTCTCCTCTGGCACTACTGCTGCATCTCTACAAGCTCGACAGTGCTTGCACAACTAGGCTAAATAAACAAACAAAAAAAGAAATAAAAGAGGTAGATAATAGTTTTAATATTATCTTAATATTCTAATAGCTAATTGCAGTTGCAATTTTGTTGTGTAGTGAGGACATGTCAGGTCACCGCCTCCCTCTTTCAGCTCTACCATCTAGACTTGTTACAGACCTCGGAGCAATGAGAAAAGACAACTGAGAGCAGAATACCGTTCTACAAGTGCATCAGTTGTTATAGGAAGTGTTCCTGGTTCCGGTTGATCTAAATAATGCAGCCTAATAATCCCTTAGAGGATTTGTATTATAGAAGTGTTGTGTACGCAAGATTGAAGAGATGCGTCTTTAATCTAGATTGAAACTGACAGAGTGTGTCTGCCTCCTGCACACTATTTGGAAGACTGTTCCAGAGTCTGGGCGCTAGGTAGGAAAAGGATCTACCACCTGCACTGATTTTGAAACTCTAGGTATTATCAACTGTCCAGTGCCCAAAGAGTTTAGAGAACGTGAATGACTGTATAGTAGTAGAAGCTCACTCAGGTACTGTGGAGCTAAACTGTGTAGGGCTTTATAAGTCAGTAAGATTTTAAAGTTAATACGTTGCTTAATACTGTAGGTAACCAGTGCAATGTTGACAGGACCGGGCTAATATGAACATACTTTTTTGTTCGTGTAAGAAATCTAGCTGCTGCGTTTTGAACTAGTTGCAGTTTTTGTAATAAACCTACAGGCCTAATAGCGCATCACAATAATCGGTAACACTTTACAATAAGGTGCTATCATTTAACATTAGTAAATGAATTAGCTAACATTAGATAACAATGAACAATTTAGTTTTTCAGCATTTATTAATCCTTGTTAATGTTAGTTTATGTCAATACAGTTATTCATGTTAATTCATGATGCATTAACTAATGTTAACAGTGACCATGTTTGATTTTAATAATGTATTAGTAAATGCTGAAATGAACACGAATTAACATTAATAAGTGATGTATTAGTATTGTCCATTGTTAGATCATTTTAGCTAATGCATTAACTAATTGTTAATAAATAGCACCTTATTGTAAAGTGTTACCCAATAATCTAGTACATCAGTAATCTTGACGTCATGAATGCCTGAATTAATTTTTCTGCATTTGATGGTGACAGCAAATTACGTAATTGAGATATATTCTTAAAATGAAAAAACTGGGTTTTGCAGGTGTTGGCAACATGGTTTTCAAATGACAGATTACTATCGAATAAAATGCCCAGATTCCTAGTTGACGCAAAAAGGAATGACTGGCCAGAGCCGTTGAAGTACAGAGTTACGACACTCGATCCCTCCGCCGTGTGGTCACGTGGTTCATGGAACGCTCAATAGTTCCAAACAAATCCGTGCTGTCAACCTATTTGAATGGATTTTAGTGGGAAAGACAACAGCAACTATATTTGCTTAAATGTTGCTAAATATATTAGCACATTGTGTACACTGATTACTACGTTGACTACATTTATAGCAGCGTTTTGTCTGGGGGGTAATATGAATATAAGATCTATGAATATAAAATATGTCCACCAACTCGTTAAAATGTTAAAACATGCAGTTATTTCACCAACTGTACAGCAAATGCGTTTGGGAGACATTGAAATGAATGGGCTTCAGTGCTGTGTTTGGAACTATTGGTCGCTCCATGACGCGAGTTACTTCCGCATTCCACTCTTACTATGGCGGTCTATGTGAGTGTCGTAACTCTGCGTTTCAATGGCTCTGTGACATGGCCAAATGTTACCTAGACAACGCCGCACGTCCAATCTGAATCCAGCGCTCGTTTGTTGAAAATAAACAACATTTTTAATACTTCTTGTTGGATATTGTGTAATTATATCTTATTTCACCTTATTTTTTCACTCCACTTGGTATTAAAGAGTACATAACTTGGTTTATGACTGCAAGTAAATATCTGTAAATGGGCATCTAAAAAAAACAATAAAGTGCTTTACTATTTTTCTTCCCTTCTTGTAAAACATGTATAATAACAACAATTCTATTTAAGCATTACAAATACTGGTGGATAAATGATTACAGAAACATAAAAAATGCTTTGTAACCACCAATTCTGCGTAGGCGCTCTTATACATTTGTTTGTACATCTGTAAAGCACTGTACAGCTTAAGGCCAAGATCTAGAATGATGATAAGTTGTAAATGGGGGCCATCAAATATTGTGGCCTTAAGGTCAAAAAGGTTGAGATCCACTGCAGTAGAGAGAATGAGATAAGTATGTTTCAATTCCATCAGCGCTGGATGAATAGGGGAGGAGCAGTGCTGTACAGTACTATAAAAACTTCAGAGATGTGCTGTGTGTTGCTTCAGCGTTGCTGGTTTATAGAAGATATTGCTCCTAATATTCCTCTGATTTATGCCTGAAACACAGCGCGCCAAGGTAGATGTCTTTCTCTTTTATCCACCACACCAAATCAGTAAAATTCCTGTTTAATTTAATTAACATTGATATACATTTAATTGCATTCAATGACCAAATATTAAAATAATAAATAAATGATATTCTTTCAATTAGAACATTGTGCCCCGTTTTGCCTAATTCATATTTAAGTTTGAAAATAATTGAAGCCAAAAGTAACATTTACAGGAGCTACAACCACTCATGGCAAATCTAGTCGATGAAAGCACGGAGCACATGGAGCGAGGGAAACAAGCACCTTCACATCAGAAGATAAAAGCAAAGCTCATCCATTGGATTTCTTACATTGCCGGTGACATGACAGCGTTTGGTGAATGGATGAAAGGTACACGGTCTAGAATAGTCCACACTGAGAACGAAGCATGTGTGTTGATCATTTTAGTCTACGTCCTGACACTTCCTTATAAAAACATTATGAAGAGTGCGCACCCAACTGAAAAAACAAAACACGCTTGGAAAGAGGCACGTGGATTCATTTTTCAGTGTCTTTGATGTTTGTACTAAGTGCTGAATCTGCATTTGATGAGAAATGTTTGAGTTCATAATAAAATCTTGAGTAATGTTGACTTCAGACTGTGGAATCTGAGCTTAGCTTGTGACGTTGTTGAGATCTCTACTGAAAGAGACATTTGTGAGATTTATGGATCTGTTCCCTTAGAAGAAATGCCTGAGATTTAAGCAAAAGTTTCCGATTGCTCTCCGTTTAATCTCATTTCTGTCTAGAAGATATAACAAAAGATATCAAAGAGATATAAGATATATTATTTTTATGGGGAAGTATCATTTAAAAAATAGAAAAGGTATTTTTTATTCGTTTTTTTGTGTTACTACTGAAAGCATTGCTTAGTTTCCATGTAGATTTTCTGGTTTTAGACACTGTAAATGGAATTGGAATGTAAATGGAATTTTTCTGGCAGCTGTTATTACATAATGCATAAAATGATATGTTTTCACTGTTTTTCTTGGAAATGTGTGGTCTTTCTCTGTAATTTGACGTTTTTGAAAAATCTGTAAAAAACCTTACAATTTTATCAAATCATTTTTTTACAGTGTAGATCATGACATTTTTGCTCCATGCAGGTCAGTTTATCATGCTGCAGATTTTGGACTGGGTGTTGCGTGGGGCGGCTCAGGTGATGTTTGTGAATAACCCTCTCAGTGGACTTATCATCTTTGCTGGACTCATTCTTCAGAACAGATGGTGGGCACTGAACGGTTTTGTCGGCACATTGTTTGCAACAATCTCTGCTCTCATCCTCTGTCAGAACAGGTATTTTTATTTGACATGTTTAATGGTGCATTCTGGTGTTCCGAATGACTGATTTCGGGTTTATTATATTGTCCTCAGAGGTGCTATCGCAGCGGGTCTTTATGGATATAATGGAATCTTGGTTGGCCTTCTGATGGCAGTTTTCTCGAGTGCAGGAGACTGGTACTGGTGGCTTCTTCTTCCAAACATCTTCATGTCAATGGCATGGTAAGCTTGCTTTGCTTCTTCGGTTCGTTTTGTAGATGACTGTATTTGTATTATGAAAGAAAAAATATAAGGATCCAACCTTAAAGGTATTCAGATTCTTCTGAATTAGATAATTGTATCACTGTACTTGTAAATGTTGTAAATGGCTTCCTCGAGTTAGTGTCATATGATTTAAGCGAGTGTTCTTTTCCATGGAAGTGGATGGAAAACTACCGGTAAAAAATGTAGATTGTGTTTTTTCGTTAAGTGATGTAAGCACAAATGGCTTATTAAGATTTTTTAACAATATATAAAATATTTTAAGGCATCTTTTATTTTATTTTGCAAGGGGCACACTACACAATGCTATTTTATAAAAATGTCTAAAGTACAAGTACAATTTAATTTGGTGTTTTACAGTTATATTTTATAACAATGTGTATTATATAGGGCAGTCAAACGCATCCAGAGTAAAAGTTTGTGTTTACCTAATATATGTATGTGTACTGCGCAGATTTATAAGCACATACATGTATGCATATTTAGGAAATATTTACATGTTTTTATTAATACTTAGCAATAATTTAAATGATATATAAATGTTTATACATTTTTCTTAAACATATGCATGTATGTGTATGTTTTTATAAATACAAAATGAATATGCACAGTGCACAGACATATATTATGTAAACATAAAATTTTATTCTGGATGCGATTGGTTGACAGCCAGCCCTAATATAATATAATATAACATAATATAAATCTTTTATTATTACTTTTTTATTTGCTACTGCTAGTGTAGACCAGTGGCATTCTGGTGGTTTTGCGTGATGGCCCAGATTTGACCCCAGGCAATTCTTTTCATTCTTCCTTTCGCATAGTTTTGTTCAGTGTTGAGAATGAGTTCATCATTTGTCTAATAATACATTTCCTCTTCTCTGCCTCCTTCTTTAAAAAGTAAACGCCTTTTCACTTTTGCAATAAGTACACTATAATTATCTGCTGTCCAGGACCTTTTCACACGTGCTGCCTACATGGACTTCGCATGTACAGTGTATTATGAGCAATTATTTATGTTTTGTTTCTGTAGCCCCATAGTGTCAAGTGCCTTGGCCTCCATTAACAGTCGGTGGGACCTGCCTGTTTTCACCCTCCCGTTTAACATCCTTGTGTGTCTACACATGGTGGCCACAGGACACTACAACCACCACTTCCCACAGGTCCTCATCCAGCCACGCACGTCCCTGCCCAATATCACCTGGTCCCAGATGGATTACGCGAAGGTAAGACGTGAAGAAAACGATCAGCATTTCCGAAGGGGAAGCTGTTTTTGAATTTGGCTGTACTTCAGAACAGAGAGCGAGCGATTATGCAACAGGTCCTAAATCTTGATGGCAGAAGAGGTCACATGGCATTGAAAAGAGCAGGTCGTGCAGAGAAGATGCAACTGTCACTATGGAATTCAATCTAGCAAGAAATGCCAGATTTTCCTGCATCACATTCCGTGCCACCTAGTTTAAAAGTTTTTAAACAGTTTTTTTTCGCGCAGCTTTTCCGCTCGATCCCTGTGGGAATCGGACAGGTGTACGGCTGTGACAATCCCTGGACGGGGGGGATATTCATGATTGCCTTGTTTATCTCCTCACCCATAACATGTGCGCACGCTACCATCGGATCAGCCGTTGGTATGGTGTCAGGTAAGACATCTGAAGTCTATTTAAAAATGGTCTATTTGAAATAAAAGCACATTTTTAAGCTGATTCGTGTTCCACAAACGGCAGGTCTTGCTCTGGCCGCACCGTTCGAGAACATCTACTTTGGTTTATGGGGTTATAACTGTGTTTTGGCATGCATCGCGATCGGAGGGATGTTTTACGCTCTTACGTGGCAGACACATCTTCTGGCCGTGGCCTGCGGTACGTGACACATGAGCTATTTCCTGTCCTTCCCGATTACATAACAGCAATTTGCTCAATCACGGACAAAGCACACTAATTACACTCTTATTCTTTTTTAGCATTCTTCTGTGCATACCTGGGCTCGGCGATAGCAAATGTGATGTCTACTGTACGTATCACACACCCAATTCTTTTTTTATTAGTATACTTCTTTTGTACGCTATTTGTATACTTCTTTAAACAAAACATAAGTATACTTTCTCCCTTCTTATACTTTCATCCCCATTCTTTGTACTTAAAGTAGGCTACAGTTGAAGATATTTCTCAAATATGTCAAAAAAAGGAACACAGTTGAAATATCTAGGTAATTGATAGCATTGTCAACTTAAAAACCTTTAAAAGTATACTTGTAGAATAAAAGCTACTAAACTAGTAGTTTACTGAGAGTATACTGTACTTCAAAGTGTACTTTCATAAACTAAACTAGTAAACTATTAGTATACAGTACATAACTTCACTTGTAGTGTAGTTGTGTGCTCAAAGCTTAATATTATTACACTTAAAGTACACTTAGGTCAATTTAGTCCATTATACTTACAACACACACTACTAGTACATTGACATTAGTAAAGGCTACTAGAAAACTAGACTACTATTCCTAAAAATGTACTTGAACTTTACTCGATAAAGTATACTTATTAGGGAAAACAATGTACAAGAATGCACAAAAAAACAATTCAAGTATATCTATTTGAACAGTTTGGACTCCCAGCATGCACCTGGCCCTTCTGCCTGTCTGCCCTCACATTCCTCTTGATCACTACGGAGACCAGCGCCATTTATAAATTGCCTCTTGCTAAGGTCACCTACCCTGAGAAAAACCTGATATATTTCTGGAAGATGAAGAAAGAGGAGAGGGCCGGTGAGGAGAAGAAAACACAAGAGATGCAATTGAAAGACACTGAGCTAAAGAAAGATGATGAAATATCTGTCACGGTGGAATAGTGTGAAGGAGCACCCTGTGGCCGTACAGGAAAAGGACGACACTAAAGGTCTTTGCACATACAGTCCGAAATTTTCGTATGCGTTTTTTCGTATTTGGCTCTCGTTTGTACGGTGTCTCTGAATTGTTATGAAAGGCCACTCAAAATGCTTGACCGATGCGAAAAACGCAGAAAATCGAACCCAGTCCGAATTTTTTATGACGGACGAAAATATCGGAGGCAGTGTGTAAATGTGATTGACACAACGTGAGGTCGTATTTATTTTTTAACGTGCGGAAATTTCGGACGCAAATTTCGGACTCAATGTGCAATGGGCTTAACTGAGAGAATATAACACAGAGTACAAACCTGGACCAGACTGAAGTATACATTTCATTACTGTGTTAGAGTTTTTGCCATTTATAATGTGAACGGTTGACGCAAGTGTCAAATATTTGTCACTTTTCAGAAACACTATTTTTATGTAGTTTTTTAAAGATCTTTGAATGAACAAGCGGAATCTTTTTTTTAAACGAATGCAGCAACATTAAAATATGAATGCATGCACAAACAAAAATAATGCATGTTAACTGGCAATTAAAATGATTTTTTGGTCGTATTTCAACAATTTATAAATGAGATCTGGCTGGCGACCAACATTCCTATGATTGACGTCAAAAACAAATAGCTCTGTACACACAGTATTATAGATGCCTTTAGCTTCAGTGTCACCTGCTTGGATTAAGAAATGGTTTTTTTCTTGTAATGTATGCTGTACTTTAGGGATGTGAATAGAAATGTATATTTCGACGACTGGTCAGTGTTTTAATCATCTGTAATAATGGTTTTGTGTTTTTGGAAAATTACTTTTATAAACTTCCATAAATTGACGGCGAATTGTAAATTTTACATAACTATATTTTTCATATGAATACACTTTTGAAGACTTTCTAATAAAGTGCACTCTAACCCACTGCTTCGCGGGGCTTATTGCTTTTATAAAACGGTTAATCCATATGCGTAGCAAGGTTTCATAAAATAAAATAAATAAAATAATATTTAGGCTATGTAATGCGGTCAGCTGTTATAAATCGGGCCTTTAAGTCTGTCCTGAAGAGGAACTTTTAGTGTACCAAATCGAAATAATTTCACAGGTGATTTGCAATGTTTGGCATCGGGTGGCAAAGATTGAAATCTGGATGACGTTATTAAAGGGCCACATAAGGTCAAATCTAAAACAATGGTAGCAAAACCACACCTTTAAGAAAATAAATCATGGCAAGGTGTATTCGATTGTCTTATGAAAATATTTTTGCACGTATAAAGTATTTGCTTCATCTTTAATGCACAGCCGCTTTCCTTTAATCATATTCTTTAACATTTCTTTGATTGACAGCTATTGTTTTGCATAGCCATGTGATCATGAGAACATTCTCAGCATTACATCAGATTATTCGAGAACAACCCGTAGAAATTTCAGCAAACACACGTTGTCCCTTTCATAAATGAACAACATTGTAAGGCAGCTGGAAAAGTGCTAAGAACTAAGGTTGTTTGCGATGCTGGGACACAAAACAATAAAACCCCATTTGTTGCTAGATCCTGAGGAATGATATCCTGACCTCCCATCAGGAGTTGATTTCCATGAACCGAACCCCTCTTCTTATCGCACCTCTACCCTCCCCTTCATCTCTTCAGGCCATGATCAGTGGAAAAGTGCTTACTCATTTCATACTGTGCATATCATTTATGAAGACTTGGAGGATGGACTGGAGTTTTGATTTAAACTACAAATGGGGCACATTTACTAAAGCTCACATGTACCAGAATTCCACTCATCACCTGCCTTAGAAAGTTGCATGATCCTGACTAAAATAACTATTGTTATGTTTCTGAGCAAGCATGGGGCGGCCAGACTTAATGATTTTAGTTTCCCCGGAATTAACAGTTTTGTGACCATGAGATCCACGTACTCGGCCGGCGTGAGACTCTGTGCGACAGCAGATCCCAAACGAAAGGATAACTATATACTGTATATATATATATAAAGTATAAAGATTTACAGATAAAATTAACTATGATCAACAGATACACTGGAAATGTCATATAACTTATATTATATTAAAATTGGAGTCAGATTGGTCTTAACCACGGAGTCATGTAAATTGAACCAAATTGTAACAATTCCGTTTTTAAATAACTTCATGTAGTAGACACTGAGGAGAAGCAGAACAGGAGATCCCTTCAACCACGCCATTGGATTCCGTCGTTGGGCCAGTGGTGGTCTTTTACAACATAAACTTACAAGTTTGTTATTGTATTTTTAGGGGTACATGAAAATACAGTGTGATATGGATCAGGAGGTATTAGATAAAACAAATTAGTGAGAAACACACAACATTATAGATGCATACAATTGCGTTTGTATCCTGATGCACCACCAATTTTTTTATTTACGCATTTGACAGAGACTTTTATCTAAAGTAAATTAAGAAGCTTTGTCACCATAATAATAGCACAGATATCCACCTGAAGATCTGAAAAAAAGAATTGTTGCTCTACATAAAGATGGCCTAGGCTATAAGAAGATTGCCAAAACCCTGAAACTGAGCTGCAGCACGGTGGCCAAGACCATACAGCGGTTTAACAGGACAGGTTCCACTCAGAACAGGCCTCGCCATGGTCGACCAAAGAAGTTGAGTGCACGTGCTCAGCGTCATATCCACAGGTTGTCTTTGGGAAATAGACGTATGAGTGCTGCCAGCATTGTTGAAGAGGTTGAAGGGATGGGGGGTCAGCCTGTCAGTGCTCAGACCATACGCCGCACACTGCATCAAACTGGTCTGCATGGCTGTCGTCCTAGAAGGAAGCCTCTTCTAAAGATGATGCAGAAGAAAGCCCGCAAACAGTTTGCTGAAGACAAGCAGACTAAGGACATGGATTACTGGAACCATGTCCTGTGGTCTGATGAGACCAAGATAAACTTATTTGGTTCAGATGGTGTCAAGCGTGTGTGGAGGCAACCAGGTGAGGAGTACAAAGACAAGTGTGTCTTGCCTACAGTCAAGCATGGCGGTGGGAGTGTCATGGTCTGGGGCTGCATGAGTGCTACCGGAACCATGAATGCCAACATGTACTGTGACATACTGAAGCAGAGCTTGAGAGATTGGGCAGCAGGGCAGTATTCCAAGATGATAACGACCCCAAAAGAAGCTGAGGGTAAAGGTGATGGACTGGCCAAGCATGTCTCCAGAACTAAACCCTATTGAGCATCTGTGGGGCATCCTCAAACGGAAGGTGGAGGAGCGCAAGGTCTCTAACATCCACCAGCTCTGTGATGTCGTCATGGAGGAGTGGAAGAGGCCTCCAGTGGCAACCTGAGAAGCTCTGGTGAACTCCATGCCCAAGAGGGTTAAGGCAGTGCTGGAAAATAATGGTGGCCACAAAAAATATTGACACTTTGGGCCCAATTTGGACATTTTTACTTAGGGGTGTACTCACTTTTGTTGACAGCGGTTTAGACATTAATGGCTGTGTGTTGAGTTATTTTGAGGGGACAGCAAATTTACACTGTTATACAAGCTGTACACTCACTACTTTACATTGTAGCGAAGTGACATAATTTTATTATAAAAAGTTATAAAATATTTACTAAAATGTGAGGGGTGTACTCACTTCTGTGAGATACTGGATCTAAACCCTGAATCGAACATTTCATGATGGGATCATCAGGAGTTCCTGTTGACGTCGCACAGCTGATTGATTTCACATTTTTATGCTTCATGATAACTGCCAGTTTTGGTTTACAAATAATTTACTGGGAAAAACTCATCATGCAAAGACCAAAGTAAAGAAATCGATTTGAAAGGTCTTTCTTTCACACAGTTGCTATAAAAAGCATGTTGAGTATTAAAGGGACGGTTCACCCAAAAATGAAAATTCGTTCATCATTTACTCATCCTCAAATTGTTCCAAACCTGAATAAATTTCTTTGTTCTGATGAACACAAAGAAAGATATTTGGAAGAGTATTAGCTATTTTTCAGCTCTAGGCCATCGTTGACTACCATAGTAGGACAAATTAAAAGGGTTGTCAAACATCGCCCAGAACTGTTTGCTTTCCTAAATTCTTCAAAATATCTAATTTTGTGTTAAACAGAACAAAAAAAATGCCATTTTTTTCTACTACGGCAGTGAATTATGTCCCAGAATTGAAGATGTCTTTCTTAACAGAACAAAGAAATGAGTTCGGGTGAGTAAATGTTGACAACATTTTCATTTTGGGTGAAGTATCCCTTCAAAGCTAAATTACAAAAATGCACAAATCTTTTCTCATCTTAATGTTTTTCTAATAATTAGGTTATAGGTGTTTTCTTTGATCCTTGAGCATAAATGAGAGGAGAGAGGCATGATTGAGAGAGAGCACAGTGCCACCTACTGAATAATTTGAAAAAAAATGAATCCACAACATGAATACACACAATTCAGGGAAATTTGTTCACAAACGTTTTTATTTTTTTGTGTTGTGTAAAGATGGGCCACTGGTTATCCATTAAGCAATGTCTTAAAAATGTTTTTATCTAGTGTAAATCTATTTAACAAAATAAAATAAACAGTTTCCACCACCAAACAATCCTTTTTTCCATAATCCACTACAAACCTATTAAGCAATTAAACAAAGCAAATTTGAAAATATAAGCATATTTATATTTATTTATTTATAACTGTCCAACTCAAGAGATCTCCGAAACAAGAGATCATTTCAGGGGAAGAAAATAGTCATTCAGTGAATAATCATATTTTGCACCTGCAGATGAAAACTACAAAAATGAGTAGCTCCAAAAATGCGACTGCTAAGAAAATAACAATAATGGTGTCAAATGGAAGAATATACCGTACTTTCAACACTTATCAATTTATCCATATTGTTAATATAGATCAATTCAGATAGAAGGGAATTACAATCATACTGCTCAAGTTTGACCAAACCTATAGTAACAAACATGAATACTTTCATTGATACACTGTAACGTTCCAACTTCGATATCTACAATAAACGCCATATTTAGAGTGTAAGCAATGTTGCTGTTGTCTTAAAAACATTTATACATAAAGCTCATGGTTAAAGAACAAATGGCAATTGTTAACTACAAAATAATTACAATGTACCCGTTGTACTACAATGTACCAGTCATACGTGACATTTTATGAGGTCAGATTAAGAAATAAAAAACCCGAAAGCATAATTATCATCATTTGTGATATCTAGTGACCACAGATTTCAAACCATCAACGTTTGGAGTTAAAACTAAATAAAACCTCCTACAAACTCCTAAATATACAAACTCATAACATGATAGCGCAAGAAATCCAACAAGGCCGACTCTAACCCTAAAAACTCCAGATCTTGAAGATCTTCCAGACAGAAAACTAACGAAAAAGTTCAGTAGTTTTGTGTATTAAATTACAGAAATGTAACTAAACTACACTTGGGTGTATTTGTGAATTGGGGCCGTTCTGTACATTTGTGGGAGGTTTTGATACTGTTTTGACTCCGAATTCAATTTCTAGACAATAAGAACACATCTGTGGATTTGTAAAACGCCATCCACACACAAAAACCCACCATTTACTGAAGAAAAACAGTCAGCAGCAACGGCTGGAGATCTAAAGAATAAAAACTGAGGAGTGATGTGACTTTACAGTCCGTTTGCCTTCCGGTGGTACCATTCACTAAAGCTTTACACATTCTTTAAACTTGGTAACAAATATAGATTTATACCGGTCAAATCCTAAAACCACACACTATAAATCTGCTCACACACGTTGTCGCCTCCTATATAACAATATAACTGTGAAATCATTTCAGAATGTGCATTGCAAAAAACAAAATAAATCCACACGATTTTAAACGCCAACTTAAAAGTTCATAAAAAAGCCTGCGTGAACTTTAATACATAATATACACACTCACCTCGAAAATAGACTCTCCAAAATACATTTTGTGCAAAGGACGAAAGTTTTAAGGAAAACTCCTAAGGCAAAAACATCACACAGACTATGCAAACAATAAAACTCATTCAAACGCATAAATAAAAAGACAAATACACTGACAATTAGGGATGTAACGATTCACCGTGAGCCGGTTGAAAATCGGTTATAATGTGTAACGATTCAAATCGGTTGAGGTGTGAACTGAATCGCAATACATTTTTTGAACAGCAGGGGCCGCCATGTTCACTGCAAACCTAAACGTGGACATGCTAATATTTCTTAAATGCAAAAAAGTCCAAGAAAAGCACAGACAGTATTAGTTTGTTTATATTAAAGAGACCTTTTCTATTATTAATTTGTTATAAAACTGCAGTTTAGTTTTGTTATTTGAAATAAAACATAATTTTATTATACAAAGAAACATGAAGCATTTAAGAAATAATGCAAGGGAAGTTGTTCATTTCTAATTTGTTTCAACTCATTTTGTAAAAATAAATCGTGAGTAAATCGTGAATAAATCGCATCGTGAGATTCGAATCGTGAATCGCATCGCATCGTGAGTTGAGTGAATCGTTACATCTCTACTGACAATCGATTGTCTGCACATTTTGCTAACATATTCATGGATGCCAGATTTTATACCCAGTAGGGGTTTCTGTTGCTGCGTTTTTTGTTGTTGTTGCAGAATTAAGCATTTTATTCAACCTTCATTAGGCAACTATCATTTTTGGCAATGCGAGCAAAAGGACATATATAAGAGATACCGATGACAGGTTTTGGTCTGTAGCCACCAACATTAAGGGTTCAAATGCATCATAACATTTCAAAAACAACCAGATTCACCCTGAGCAAGCTGTAACTTTGAATAGTGCAAATAGTGCATGAGACCAGAGCCATAAACCTGTTCATACACACACATACAGAGTCAATGTGATGTGAGAGAAGATCATGTGCCAAGCAGTTTATGTTCAAGTTATGACACTGAAAATCATATGGTGCCTCTACCTAAAGACCATCTTTATACCTGTTACACAAACCTGTTTATTTACATACAATTAAAAATTCCCTACATGATGCCCTAAAACATATCTGTACCATCCTTCACATGACAGAAATGGCTCTGGCTGTTGTCACGGTAACATCACTTACACCTGCGGTGCGAGATGACATCACCTGAGGGAGTGAGAGGCACAAGCGAGGAGAGACTCCTCACACTACAGCCACTCCTGGAGTGTCTCCAGATTCGTCTCTATCCACCTCTTGTTCAACTTGATAGTCTCTATGGCCTCCTGCACGATCCTCATCTGAGATCCTTTGTCCCCCAGAGAGCTGAAGAAGTTTTGGGCCTGGATGAGATAGAAAAAAAAGTTCATTTAAAAAAAGTCACCTAAAAACATCTAAAATGGAAGTTATAGTTTGTTTTTTGGAAACCAGACCTCCATGAGATGGGTTTTTGTGGAGAATTGACTAGTTGTGGACGTGATGAGGCTTTGAATGGCAAAGGATCCAACAGGGAACCTGACATAAAAAAGAAGAAAAATGCATATTCAATTTGACATGATTACTTTTTACATTTGAATGTAAATACATGCAATCTCACATCATTTTTTACAAAGTGGTTATTTAGCATAAACCTGATGTAAATCATATAAAAACATACAACAATTACAAAAAAGTAAAAATAAAGCCCTATCCTTGCAACTTATATCTTATGTCTAACATCTTAAGCCAGTGGTTCTCAAACTTTTTCATTGTGGGCCCCCTTTATGCCCCCCCCAAAAAGACTTAAATGATTTTAAACTTAAAAATCGAATTAAACGAAAACATACAATTATACAGTACAATGCTGAAACATCCCTTTTTTTGGTTGGTGGTCTTATGGATCCATCTTGGGGCCCCCAGTTTGAGAACCACGGTCTTAAGTCAATCATACGAGTATACAAATGTATATGAATTAGCCACCTCGTAAAATAGTAATAAAAACCAGCTCATTAAAAAGCTTTTTTTTTTAGTTTACGATTTATAATCAATTGCATTGCTTCAAAAGACCCCTGTATTTTTAAAAGAAAACTCACTTTTGAGTGATCTTATCCCAGTTTTCTTTTACAAAATCCCAAGCGTACAGGTAGCCAGCGAAGTTCTTGCAAATTGCATTCACCACCAAAGGAAATTCGGGAGTCGGAATCACGCTTCCATCAAGACTTTTGTGTAGAATCCTAAAGGTAAAAAGAAATGTAGTTGCGCTGACACATAATGCCGCCAGAATTTTCCCTATGAAATAATACGTGGTCCAGACTTACCAGAGAATTTTCCGCACGTCCTGCGTACTGGCCAACGCTTCAAGAGCCTTATGCTTCTCTGGGTCAGAGATGGAGTATTTATATGTTTCTAATATCACACCCCATCCTTCTTCAGTTTGGGCAGCAACTTTAAAGACCGTTCTCATGAGATCACTGGGAATCCTGAAACGACACGAAACATAGTGGAGGATGTTGAACAGTTGGCATTATTCCTGCTCTCCAAGGGTCAATCGCTGCTCAGACTTACTGATAAGTTGAGTTAGGAGCCGTCCACAGATCATAGAGATGTTTGGCTTGTTGTGTGCAGTTGGCAATGTCGAGGGAACATGCCATCTCAAGTAGGGCGGACCTAAGGGTCATCTTTGACACAGAGCTTTCCAGTTGCCATGACTGATTCCCCATCAGAGTTCCGAAATAGACCAAAATGTAACTCTGCAAATAGCAAATGTTTTTATGAGAAAACCGTCTGTGCATGCAGAAAACCATTTTACACACTGGATGTTACACTGACCTTCATTCTGGAGACTAAGTGGAGCTCTGATCTTTTGTCCAGCAATCTGAAGATCTGACCGAGCTGGATGAGAGCTTCAGTTAGTGGAGCGGTTTCGGTCTCATTTTTGATGTACTCCATCAGATTAAAGACCTGTCTAAAGGGCACCTTCCCCAACCTGGAGGCAATCCATAAACACAAACATATTACATCGTAGCTTTAAAGGGGCCATGCAACGGTGTTTCATGCATTCTGACTTCTTTACAATGTTAAACGTGCTGTCTTCTCATGCTTGACATGGTCAACTTGTCAAAAAATGAGTTGGACGTATGACGTAGTATTTCTATGCTCGATACACTCTCCCAGCGTTTGTATAGGTTTCGGAAAGTTTTTTCGAATATGAAAATCCGTTTCATAACAACTTTTCTTAGTCCCTTATTGGGCAATTCTCCCGGAAAAGCACGCCCATGGCAAGGCGAAAGAAGTAGCCAGCCCACGTGTCAACCGACGAGCGATAGGAAAACCTGCTTACCATCAAGATTGGCTGCGATGTGTCAAGATTGGCTGCGCTGTGGGGCTGCAGCTGCAGCTCGTTACTCTTGTGATATTGAGAGAAGTTGCGGTGAGTTTGTTTGTTCAAGGAATTTTAGTGATGAATGTTATATAAACGGTGAATATAACGCTGGATTTGGAGATCGTTTGAAACTGATAGATGGAGCGGTCCCAGAGCTAAAAGATGCCGGACATGAACTGCACACGGTAAGTAAAACTGAGTCATATGTCTGTGTTTTGTTGGCAATGGGTGCGCACGTGCTTTAGTTCCGCACCCCCCACCCCCCGCATCCTATGTTTTTGAAAATAATCGAACAGCTGTATCTGTCCTTTATAAATGTGATCAAACTAAAGTGTAGCGAGGAAGGAGGGACGAGAGCCGTGGGGCAGGAAGGCGGAGCCGGTGGCAAGAGAATGTAGCGAGGAAGGCGGGACGAGAGCTGTGGGGCAGGAAGGCGGGGCCGGTAGCGTGAGTGATGAGTATCAGCTGTACGCGCACCGGTCCCGCATGCCTCACGGGGGAGCTAGGGAGCATAAGAGGACGAGCGACGGGACTGCCGAAGAGAGAGGACCGGGCCCGGAAATGTTAAGTTTTGTGTTTATGTTTGTGTGGCCGGCAGTCGTCCGTGAGGGGCTGCCGGCCTTTTACTTCCGTGTTATTGTTTGGTTATTTTGATTAAAGTTTATTAAATGTTCGCCGGTTCCTGCCTCCTTCCTTAACTTCTATTGAACTGAGTTACATAAAGACTCTACGGATATTTGAAGGGTGCGATACTATTCTGTAAGTACTCAAGATTAACATGAGATATGCAGAAACTGTCTGAGTTATGGCCACTTTAAATGACATAAAATGAGCAGATCTACCTTGAGAGAGCAAAGACGTTATTGATGAGAGATGCTCGGTCTTTATGGGTGAGGACCTTGACGTCGTTTCTCAACGCCTCGATTAACGCCTCCCAGCCCTCATTGTCATAGTGCACTATGTAGAAGCCATCGCTCCTGTAGTTGAACTTTAACCATTTCACCTGATCTGGAAGTTTCAATGTAGCTGTGAAAGATTCAAACATAAAAAAACAATCAGCTCTCCAGTTTTATTACTTAACTATATGAAGTAACTGAAATATGAAGCAATTTCTAACATGAGGGACATAAACCTGTTTTGTCCTTGAGATGAAAAACTTGCTTGCAGGAACTCAAAGCGCTACAGCTGTCGTTCACATACGTCAAGGGAATGTGCCACAAGCTGCTACGAGTAAAACAAAAGACGAAAAACATTCGATTGATTTGCGATAGTCTCATCCTTTAAATGGTCAATTCAATTAGCTACGGTTTAAAATGTTAACAGACAGATCTTGCCCATAATATGATAAATGTCTAGACTGATGTTTACAATTGTAGTAAAACTACTGTAACCTGTCATGGGTGGGGGCATTTTTAGCATTCAGAAGGAAGTGTTCCTGGGTCAGTGTGACTTGAGTTCCGTTCCTCGTCACCGTGACCAGAGGAAAGCCCTTCTGAATGGTCCACGTGTTCATCATCTGGGCCACGCTGAACGGCTGTTTACTCACCTGCGTACAACACGAGGCATGAAAATACACATTAATAAGAACAATGTCTCAGTGGAGAAAAAAAAGGGTTAAGAAAAGGACCGACATTGGTAAGACTGTTCCATAAGTCTTCACTTTTTGTGTTCTGGAATTCATGCGCTTGCAAATATTCGATCACTCCCTTTCGAAACTCCTCCTCTGTCAGCGTTGAATTGAGCATGAGCAGAATTGACGCCCCCTGGTGTGGAACAAAACAATAAAACTTGAGCTTATAATTGATGAGAAATACTTCTGCTGTGCCGTATCTCAGTTCACAGGTAATTCATGACGTACCTTCTCATAAGAGACCGAGTCGAACATCTCCTCAACCTGCTCTGGTGTTTTCACTATAGAGGACACCGGATGGGATGAGTTCAGCGCGTCATTGGCCAGGGCTTTGAAACGAATGCTTAAGAATTCAGTGTCCTGGAAATGCGAAGAGACCAACCAACTTTAAGCTTCTCTGGTGGAAAATGGTTTGCGTGACGAACATAGCCGTAAACTATAACTTACCATGTCCAGATCCGGGAAAACGGTTTCAATCGACGTATACTGCATGTATGTTGCAAATCCCTCATTTAGCCAAAGATCGTTCCACCATTTCATCGTCACCAGATTCCCAAACCACTGAATGGAACAGAATCAGTACATCAGTACAGACATAATGAACAAATCACGTCTGAGTAGGAGTGTGACGGTATATTGTGGCACGACATACAGTATGACGGTACCAAAATAAAGTTTGCACGGACTGTAGAGCTATGATGAGTTTCTTTTACAAAATGACCTGTGCCAACAATAGGGCTACCGTGATATTACATTTTCAGTACACGATAGTTGTGGCCAAAAGAATTCACAATAAGCATTTATTACGATATCAATTGAAATAATTAAGAATAAATTATGCTATCAGTCAAATTCATCTTTCATTTTGTATTTTATCTTTTTTAGGCCAATGAATCATAGTCAAATTACGAGTGTAGGGGATGAGAGAGAGAGTTTGTGACCACTGTGGCTCTTAAAACAAATCTTCAAACTGGAGCTGAATTATGATATTTGCGATGTAACAATGGTTACACACTCAGTGTACACACAGTGATAGCTGCCCACTGCTCCGGGTGTAGGTGTGTTCACCACTTGCTGTGCGTGTGTTCACTACTCTCTGGATGGGTTAAATGCAGAGGTCACATTTCGGGTATGGGTCACCGTATCTGACTAATAGGTCACTTTCACTTTCAAATGAATATCACATTAATCGGTCAATCTGCAACATTTATAATTCAAATGACAACAACACCCACAAATCCATATAATAAATGTCACAATCAACTGCTGAATCATTATTTAGTAGGAATAACTTGATATGTTTCCCTGCCAGTCATTCTGATTAGCACGAGCGCTGTCACTCCTGTGCATGACTGCATGTTCATCTATCACATCCACAATATGTTTTAAATTAATAATAAAAATTCTGAAGCATCTGAAAAACGACAAAGAGTTTTTTGTTGATTCTATTAAACATATCCTGTTATATAACTACCATCTGATGCAGGTTCTTACACTCTGTAATCTGTGGTTAGTGTAGACAACACTTAAATACACCCACACTGGTCATAAACATACTGTACCTAACATACTATAGCTATGCGGCCACAGAGTCTCTTTCATGTCCTATCGTCTGCGTTGAAAACAGTGTGAATGTGACTATTATTACCCTGTCATGTGAATGTTGATCTATTTAGATACTTTATTACCTGGTGGGCAAGTTCATGAGCAATGACGGATGTCACCAGTTGCTTGTCTATAGGGGAGGAATCATTCCCTACGAGCAGCATGTTCTCACGGAATGTGATTAGTCCCCAGTTCTCCATGGCTCCAGCGAGGAAATCAGGAATGGCCACTAAATCTATTTACAGTATTCAAGAGAACTCAATCACAACAGCAGACAGACATAAACGTTTAATTTTATTATTGATAAAAGCTGTTTTGCGAATCTAATAACCCTGATTGAAGATTCAGGAAAGGCTTGCTCACCCAGCTTGAGTAACGGGTAGTCAATGTCAAAGAACGTATTGTAGAACTCCAACAATTTGCCAGCCGTGTCCAGAGCGTAATGAATTTGGTCCTTCTTGTCAGGCACTGCATACACAGAGACCTGTGAGAGAGAAGAAAAAACCAAAAAGTTACAGTAACACACTCCTGTTTTAAGAGATGCACCGATATTACCTGTGGTGTAACGCAAACTGCGGTGGCCCTCCCGCAAGAGTGGAGGCAGGGCCTCTTTACCATATAATCCAGGGGTGTCCAAAGTCAGTCCTGGAGGGACGGTGTCCTGCAAAGTTTAGCTTCAACCCTAATCAAACACACCTGAACAGCTAATCAAGTTCTCATAAAGCAGACTAGAAACTTCCAAACAGGTAAATTGAGCCAAGTTGGAGCTAAACTCTGCAGGACAGTGGCCCTCCAGGACCGACATTGGACACCCCTGATCAAATCAGTGGAATTCATGCAATATAAAATCGTAACTTACCAGTGCTATGCCACTTACTAGACCATATTATTTTGTGTCAAAACTATTGGACTACTTGCACGTAGCCTCGTGACGTACATCCAACTTGAAATGGTACAGCTCACTTTTAAGTTTTAATTTAGAAAACAACATCTCGATCTCCACTTGCATGGTGACAGGGATGGTTAAAAAAACATCTGTGACACTCGGACACCGTTTTGGAGATATTTGATCTTACTTATTTAGCAAAGAAGGCTAAGATTATTACGTTCCAGGGTAGGGTTGCACCAGCCATTCGTAAGTTCTTTCTTAAATGTGAACGTAAAGTCCACAATAGAGGATAACTCCCGTTTCACACCGCACGCGTAAGCAGTGCGTAGGGGGAACAGCGAGTAGGGAAACTAGACTCAGCGACGGATTGATCGCTGCACTGCTGCTTACGCGCCGGATCTGCTCCGAGAGAACGCGCTGCTTAAGCATGCGGTATGAATGATCTCATCTATTAACAAGTACGCCGAAAAAAATATGCGCTGCTTATGCACTACTTACGCGTGCGGTGTGAAATGGGGGTTAGTAACTACTAACTAGTTTGTAACTAAATCTGTATGCTATTCGGTTGCACCATTTGTTCATAAGGCAGAACGTAGCTAGTAGTTCGTAAGCTCTCCGTAAAGTAATGCGTAGTCACATAATATGATGTTTACCTTCAACCGTCCAATAGCAGCCTTTAAATTTGTGAGAAAAAGTTGTGTTGAAATGTTGTAAATTTCAAAACTTTCTTGATTTAAACGTATTTTATCACACATAATAACGGTAAAATAAAAATGTTATTAAATAGAATACTATCTATCTAGATTAATAAACAAAAGCTGATTAAAAACAATAATTCACACAATAATAAATGACATGTAATATGGGTGATTTCATTTTACTGCAAACCACCAATGAAATAAAAAGATTATTTTATTTTGACATGCACAACACAGGCAGATAGCCTATATACACACGGAGGCGCACAAGGGCGGTTCTTGTTAGCGCCGTCAAAAATGTAATCATGTTCTCCATTTTAAAAGTTAAGTGACTGTACATGTCAGCATTATCATGTGTGTAAATCATTTAAGAATGTCGAGTGAAACAAGAGCCTTCTATTTTATTCCTACAGTTACTCCTGACGGGAGGCTTCCGTAAATATTTAGTCTAAACGTAACATTACGCTTCAACTAAGTTGAATGGTGCAACTAAAAAATATTTAGTAGCAACAGCTGGTGCAACCTGCCCCTGGACATTTGTATCTATTCACCATTACGATTGGATAACAACAACGACGAGAAAAGATACTGCGATCACCAAACAGGGGTAGGCAACAATGAACACCAAATTAAAAGTCCTATTTATTCACGTCAAAAATCAGATTTATTATATCGTGCCCTGCGTGCCCACCCGGCCGTTACGCCACTGGATACTACATTTCTCCACCAATACAGAAAGCCGATTATTCTGAGAGATATCTGCCAATACCGATTCTGAAGATTAAATAAATATTTTTAACTTTCTGAATGTTATGAATTCCTACAATGACTACTAACATTGATTATCAAACTGGTAGGGATGTAATGATTCACCGTGAGCCGGTTGAAAATCGATTATAATATGTGATGATTCGAGTCGGTTGAGATGTTAAATGAATTGCAGTACATGTTTTGAACAGCATCAACTCATTTTGTAAAGATAAATTGTGAATAAATTGTATCGTGAGATCAGTATAGTGAATAGTGAGTTCTCACATTTGTAATACTTTGGTCAGTTAATAAGAGTACTTTATGTAGTTTAATATTATTTATTTGACTGAATTAAATAAGCAGTTTCATGTCTATCCTTCAATCACTTAACTAATCAAGGTTGATGTAGGATATAGAAAGTAATTAGTAATAAGTAACTAAATACTTTTTGGAGAGAGTAATTTGTACAGTAATCTAATTACACTATTGAATATGTAATTAGTAACTAGTAATTAATTACTTTTTCAAAGTAACTTACCCAACACTGCATCCCTACAAACTTGTGATGTTTCTTAACTTTTTCAATATACAGAGCACAAATTCATTGCATTTTCCTGTCCTCCTTTGATTAACAGGATATATCGGCCCCGATGCTGATTATTGACTGATCTTTCAGTGCACCTCTAACTTTTTTTAACACAAAAACACAAAAGTTTTTTAGGAGGACACTTACTGTAGTTTTGGAGACGTTCTTGCTGACGCTGTTGAATTCAGCCACTACAAATGCGACCAGGTAAGTGCTCATAATAACACTCTTCTCAAATTCATCTTCTAGAAGACCATTCTTTAAATCAGTGGTTTTGGCCTACAAAATACCAGACCGGTTTAGCAAGTCTGACGTACATAGTTTAACCACACACAGCAAAAATTATATTGTAACTGTTCTTCTGAAACCTCGGATGTACAAATTAGCTGTTTTTCAGAAAATGGAATAAAAACACTGTACTTTTTAAATGATTAAATACTGTGTTGTCAACGTTGACAAGCACTTTTTAATACTATTTATTGGTTAGATATTTGCAAAACCCAGTGACAAACATAAAGGGCGACTAATAATAATGATTTATGGCAACAACAAAAAAATCAAGAAATATGGAGATACAAAGTTTCAGAAGGACAGCAGTAAAATGTAGTTAATTGACAAACATACCGAAAATGTGTCCTATTGTGTGACATAGCAAAAGTAAAAAAACAACTAAAATAAATCTTCTGTTATTTATGTTATGTTAAATATAACTTATGTATTAACTTATGTTATTATAAATATAAACATTAATAATTCAAAAAAATATGTTATTAATTACATTTTTGCTGTCACACCACAGGACACATGGACTTTATATTTGTCAACATCCCCATGTATTTGCTCCTTATGCAAACTATAGTGTTTTTTGTTTAAAATAAACAAAAAATCTGTTAGTGAGCAAGTGCATGAAAAAGTACACGTCTCATTTAACACAAATCACACAGATTTATAATTCAGATGTAAATCACGATTTCATGAGAAATGATAGACATATTTGACTTCAATGTAAAGAGTACGTAAAGTAACCTTAAGTTTTATGTTTCAAACAGAGATGGCGACAGAGAGTCAAACGTTACAGATTGTAGCTTTAAATTGTGGTACAAAACAAAAAATATACAAAATCGAACAATTACCTTAGGCATGTTTGAAAGACTGATGTATTTGGGTTCTCTTATCATCTTAATAAGAAAAGTGGATTTAAAAGCTGGCTCATCAAAACAAGGGAAAGCCTTGCGGGCTGCCAGGGGTTCAAACTGAGTCGTAGCCAAAACTCTGGAAGAAAATTTGAGCATAGAGTGAAAACCTTTGAGAGGAAAACTAATTAATAAATTAACTTAATAGAAATAAGTCCATTCAAAATGAGCTCACACAACGGTTACCTTTTTGCACCAGTTGTGTCTACATATGAACTGTTGTAGAAGCCGTCATAGCTGGTGGAGAGATTTGCTGTGTAGATAATATTCAGAAAGTACATTCCCTTCTGAAGATCTTCTGGAAATTTAATGGCGATCTGCTGCCAGGGTTTGTACTCCAGGATCTTGACCTCTTTACCTTGAAACGTGGCCTTGACTATATTCATATACGAACTGTGCAGGACCATCTTATTAGTCACCTCCGTGACCTGCACCGTGATGGAAATGTTGCCTCGAAAGTTCATGCTGGTCAGGTTGGGATGGAGCGAAATATCGTAATGCACGGGGTGTACGCCACCCGGTAATCTCAAGTCCGTCCACGGGAAAGGCTCTCCACTTGTGGAATTGGGATAGATGTTGTCCATGGTGGAGTTGTCTTTCTTACAGCCATTTCTGGTGAAAGTGCAGCCTGGCAGGAAGTAGATGACCATGGCTATGGAAGCCACCAGCACCAAAATGAGAACGCCCACCACTAAAGTCTTAGCGGAGGGCATCGAGCACAATCCGGAGGGCTGCTGGCGGGTGTAGGGCGAGGATGTGCTACGCTGGTTGGAACTGCGGTTCATGAAGGACATGCCAAGCAGCCGAGCAGAAGACTCGTAGTCCTCCTCGTCTTCGTCCAGGTCATTTTCTCCCAGGCCTCGGACCAATAGGCGCGAGTTGCGGGGTTCGTAGACCGCGTCGTCGGAGTCGATGGGATTGGTTGGCGACTCCTTCGCCAAATCCACCACATCTGGCTCTTCCTCAAACATGCTGTTCTCGATCATGTTCCTGGGCACTGGAGCTCTCTCTGTAGGTTACAGCAGCAACAGAAAACCAAAATGTGCGTGACTAAAAAAGCATAATGAAAAAAGCAGAGACTTAATGTTAAGAATCAGGCTGTCGTCTAAGGCTTCTTCAAACTGCTGCTGTTTGAATTATTGGTTTGTGAAGGCAGTGTGAATAAGGGGACAGTTAATGTTCCCAAAATGTGGCATGATTTTATCACATTTTCCGAGTCAGCGTGTAGAAAATTATACGAAAATGAAACTTGAGATGAAAAGCTTCTCGTGTGTCTTTTAGAGAAGTGTTGAAGATGCGCCTTTGAGAAGTTCCAGTAAATCTACCCCACATTACCACAGCCAGACAGTACCGCACAGCACAAGTCGTTTTATACTAGCTTTGTTAGAGTGATAGTTCACCAAAATCATTCCTTCTATTACTCACTCTCATGTCATTTTAAACCTCTATGATTTTCTTTATTCTGAAGAACACAAAATAAATATTTTGAGAAACTTTGGTAAACAAACAACATTGGCCTCCATTGACTTCCATCGTATTAACTCAAAACCACTGAGACATTTCTCAAAATATCTTCTTTTGTGTTCTACAGAAGAAAAAGTCCTCTACAGATTGTGAACAACATGAGAGTGAATAAAAGATTTTTTTTATTTTTGGGTAATCGATTTGTCAAAAGTGCTTGTGAACAGGATGCATTCTTCGCCTTTGTCACTTCCTCAACAAAGAATAAAACAATTAAAGGTACAGTGTATGGAATTTAGTGGCATCTAGTGGTAAGGTTGCGAATTGCAACCAACGGCTCACTCCTCCCCTCCCCTTTGAAGCACAACAGTGGCTGACACAGGACAAAGATGTCGTCCCGTTTTCGCTTCTTTGCCGAAGGAGATAACGCATTTACTAGGGCTGGGCGGAATGACGGAATATTCCGTTACCGTGGAATAAAATGTCAACCGTAAGAGATTTTTATATTCCGTGTATTCCGCGGAATGTAAATAAGTAGGCGTGGTTAACTCGGCGCTCTGCAAATTAGGCGCTATTCTGAAAAAAAGGAATGAATTAATCCACCCGTAACAAATGAACGTATCAAACATTCTTTTGACCTTCTTTCAGTCTGTAGTTTAGTGATCCGCTCCAGTCCGGCGCTTCTCTCACCCGCAGTGCTTGTGCAGGGATCTGCGCCAGCATTTAAAAAAGCTCATTCTCAACAAGTATTTCAGAAGTCAGGTTGTTTTGAAAAGCTGTTAATAGTTTTAGAAAGTTTAACTTCAGGCGAGCCAAGGAAACTTGCGTTGAAATGCGCGATGATGCTCGCGAGCGCGTGAGCGCTTTGATGTGACGTGCTTCTACCTCCAGTTTTTGGAGACGCGTGAGGAGTCACCAGAGACTTGCAGTGCAAAAACAAGCCCGAGAATAAACAAACATAAAGACAGAGAGTCGCAACACACTAAAATTGCTCATCTAATAGAGAGTGAAGAGCGATAAAGACCTACAGTACAGACCCCATGAACACCAGTTTATAACACTAGTCATATACTGTACTCTCATTGTTTGTGCATATTCATACTTTATTGTTATACATGTTGTCTATCTTCATACTGTATACATATGGTATAGCCAGAATATAAATATGAATAAATAATACATCTGATTAGCAGAACTTAATTTGATATCTTTAGTACATTTTCATAACTTGCCTACATTTTAACTATGGTGAGCTTTAAATTAACTGTAATAAATAAATTAGTTAAATCAATCTAAGAAAAATGAGGTATAAAATATTGAATTATAATGGGAGATTGTTTCATGAAATATATCGTTACCGTGAAATAAAATTACTCATTCCGTGAAATTGATTTTTGGCCATTCCGCCCACCTCTAGCATTTACGAATTGTACAGTTTTAAGAAGCTTTTCTTAGGGTTCAGCTTTTTTATGTTAAAATTCAGTTTTAATTTAGTGTGACAGAACTATTGCATTTTTAGTAATGTACTTACATAAGGTTTAACTAAACTTTATATGTTGCCAGTTCCATAAGTTGAAATGTCATTAAAAATGGTTCAAGCTTTGGAATTTCAGTTTCATTTAAAAAAAATTGCAAATATTAAAAACTTTGTATCCTGTAACCATTATTGTGTATTGCATTAAATCATAAGTTAAAATCAAATCTATAACTCAAACAATAGGCCTATATACTGTTTAATATATATATTTAATATAATACAGGGCTTGACATGAACGCTTGTCCGGGTCAAGTGAGTGTTTTGTATGGGCAAGTGAGAGAATTTTACTTGCCCGACCAGACAAGCAACTTGAAAAAAATACAAATAACAGTGCTACGAAAAAACCGGTCTGTGCGAATAATAAGATAGGTGCATTCAGGGGCATAAATCTCATTTAACAGTAGGGGGGGACAATAAACATAAAATTTCTCAAGAGCAATTTTTGAAGGGGACACAGATAATACAGTCAAAATTGTACTTACTACATCATAAAGCGACAATATGCGTTAGGTTCATAGGTTTATCATGCAGACTTGCAGTCATATTATAACTGAACTGAACTGCCACATACTGTAATACAAGTGAACACCTAATAAAGCTGTTTCCATTTCCATTTTTTTTTGTCTCTGTTGTCAAGACAGGAAACAAGTATAAAAACACTACCCATGATACTACATGTTAACAATGAGTCACTTTTTAAACACTTTTTAAATGTTATCCTGATTTATACTGCAACCACGTCTGACAAAGTCACCATACATCTACATTAAAGAGAAGTGGTTATTTTCCCATGTAGTGCACTGCCTCCGCCAACAAACTATGAGAAAACGAGCTTTTCCAACTGAATGAAAACTGTGCAACTTTTGTGGACAAAAGTCTGAAATTCGCTAAATATAGTGCCAAAGTCACTAAACTGTCACCGGTATTTGTGCGACTGTGTGTGACACGGGACCTGAATGGCAAGGATCGGCGGCTAATTGTGGCCGTTAATGTTAACATTATGCCAGGTCGCCACAAATAAAACAATGCATGGGAACCGGCTTTGGCGTGTTAGTTGCAGTGTTTGACGCACTATGCAAGAAGCTATGGTAAACAAGCTAACATTAACTAGCTAAGTAACGTTTTAATCGCTAACATAGCAGATTCATGGAAAAATACATCAGTAATCAGCCTTTTTAGGCACAACTAATTTATTAATGAATCAGCATCAACTACATTAAAGAGAATCACTTAATTTAACGTGAATAAAATAGCCTTCTTACTGGGGTTCAACAACCACTGCTGAACTGAGCCGCATACCTTACTTATGTGTTGTGTAGCGTAGGTGAGATGAAAGGGGAAAGCAGGCAGTGGGCCAAACCACAGTGAGGCAGGGGAGGGGAAACTCAACTGTTTCTAAACTTAAAAAGCATTTTTCGCGTTTGTATTTTTTTCTAATTACACAATTAGTTTAGGTATACATAAATATATTTTGCACAATAGACAGTGCGATTTTTAATGATTTGGGGGGGGACAACCCTCGGATGGAGGGGGACGTGTCCCCTCCGTCCCTCCCGGGATTTACGCCCCTGGGTGCATTAGACAGAGCCGCGTGTTTGTGTGAATTGCTTTTGTCGTGGTTGTGCTTGTTTGTGAGTGACAATAATCAATGGCGAATCGCATTGAGGCCATATAACTAGATGCGTACGTGGAATCCTGTTATTTAAATATGTCATCTGGGTGTTCTGCATGTCTGAGTGAATGAGGTGCACAGATTACCATACTACACGAGTGATAGTCTACAATGGAATACACTACAAGACTTTTAAAATCTGAACAGATTTTTTTTAAACTAGACTTTAGGTGCGTCCCAAATCGCACACTTGTGCACTATTCTACGCCATTTTGTAGTATAAATAGTGTGACTAGTGCGACTGCGTTCACATTTAAAATCCTCAAAAAAGACGTGCACTTTAAGTACCCGGATGATGCACTTTTTCAACCGAAAATATGAAGTGTGGACACTGTCGGTACACGATCCGGGATGCCTGCACGATCCGTCCGCGCATGCGCATAATGACGTAGTAGATAATTCTGTTTAGCGACGACACTGCATGATCTGTTCCACGCTTGAGCACCTTTGTACCGCGACTTTCACTACTGTCCACCTCTGGTCTCATGTCACTTCTGTGTGCACACTATGCGTTGAAATACTCTGTAACGTTTCCCCAGACTTGTTTGTAGTTCTTTCTTCATGTAAGTGCAGATAGTCTAGGCGGAAATGCATATTATGTTCCTTATTGTGTTCTGTAAACACCATTGAAGGGATTATTCCTCATTTAGATTATATAGATAGATATATTAGCCTATATATAGACCCATACTAATACAAAATGAGTCGATTTAAAGTTAACTAATATTAGCAGCTTTTAATAAAAACCGTCTTTGACAATACTACTGACCTCAGATCGAAACACAGCAAGTTAAGTAGGCCTAATGCCATGCAGCAATGAATCGCAAAGGGGAGTATGGAGGAAACTGAAGGTTTGCAGTGACAGACTCTAAAGACTCAGACTTTATTCCACATGTAACCAAAATCGTGTATGTTCATGTAACAACTCCTTTATTATTTTGGATTGGCAACCACGTAAACACATCGTAATGCATAGCGTAAGCTACATTTTAAAACATCAAAATAGACCCGCCATGAACTGTTAAATGAAAAACACAATGTAGCCTACAAAAATATGCCGCCAGTTGTGTCGTCTGGCCATCAAGCGTTTCATCGCATGCTTGATACCAATAGTGTAGGGAAACCGTGACGTTGTTTACTACGTCATTATGCGCATGCGCAGAACGGATCGTGCAGGCATCCCGGATCGTGACACTTCACGCACTCAACGGTCGCAGTTTCGCTTACGTAGCAGGGCTATCAGACGCTGCTCGAGCAAAACTCCTGCAGAGCGATAACGCTTCAATCTGATGATGACTAAAGTAATGCTGGGCAAAACAGATGAAAACTACATTAATTGTACAATGTTCAAGTTGATTTTTTATTCACACGCATTGTGCCGTGCGATTGATGTCATGGAAACCGATACACTCTTCTAAACTTCATACACTACATGGTTGAGTGCATAGTTTAAGTGCATAGTGCATATGCACTATGTCATTTGGGACACAGCTATACACTTGCAGACTTTTTGAAAGTTTCAGATAGAAACACACTAACTGATCAAATCTGCAGACTGTCCAGACTAAAAATCTGAGCAAAAGTCTTGTAGTGTATTTTAGCCCTGAGACAAAAAAAACTTTACTTGTCCAAAGGACAACCACATGACCTGTAATAGCCTAGTTTTTTGGGTTTTTGCAACGGGGTAGGGTGTACGCTTAATTACCATGTAAACATTGTTACAAATAATGTAGAAATAAACAAGGAGACTTAAGAGGTCATTAAAACAGGCCGAATCTATTATTTAAGTACAAACATTTCCTTTCCTTCCATCTGACCTATTTTTGTCAAGTTTCCATTATCAGTGAAACTTTCATTCAGGAAGTGAACTAGAACAGCAGAACATGATCATGTTCCGTGTTACTGTCAGGAAACAAAGACGAATGTTTAGTGGCCTGGCCATGAAATAACTTGAGTCTCCTTTAATAAACTAAACTATGAGACAAATGCGAACCAGTAAAACCAGCTGGCCAGTGAACCACCTGTCCAAGACCATAAAAGCACAAACAGACAACAAAATGTCACCTTTCCAGGATTATGGGGAGAATTATGTTTGAGATCCTCCGCATGTTTGATGTCATGCATACATACTGACATTGCTAATATTAACAGACAGAAGATCTGTTGACTATTTGAAGTCGAAAATAAATGCTATAGATCATATTTTCTGTTTTCACCCCCTTCAAAAACAATGACATACCCATTCAAACCTCAGATGTGCTGTCATGGACTTAAAGTGGCACTGCTGCGCACTAAAAACATATACCGGTTTGTTTATTTACTATAACTGTTAACGATACTCAAATCTGTTCGTTAGCATGACGGAAGTTTGCGTGCATGTTATCTTCGAGTAACGTTATTTAACCAAACCGACTCGATAACCAGAAACACGAACAAATACAAAAAGACAGTTTACACAAAGACAGAACAGCGTTATTTTATCACGCACGTAAACGTCATGTGTGTATGTTAGTTATACGAGAAGAAGCGAAGCGATGCGGCTAGCTGTAGCCTGTTAGCCGATAACTTTTGCCAGTGCACAGAGCAGTCGCCTGACATATGCAGCAGTCTTACCGCTTTCAAACGGCTCCATACTTAGGTTTCATAAAATGAAGTCTGTGGTGAAAACCAAAGTCCTCTTGGAGAATAAATCGCGGTTTAATTCCGAAAAAGTCAGACAAGAGCGCATCGGATCAACTGGTGCTACATTAGCATCGTTAGCATGATGCACAGCTCTCACATCAGCGCATTAAAATCATCCGTCCGCATTAGAAAGACTATTACAGAGGTATTGGCATTGATAAAACAGTGGACACAAGTTACAAGTGTCAATCACTGCTGTCTGACAAGCTTTACTTCCACGACTTCCCCTTCACTGTCCCTTTAAAGTTACAGACTGCTGCTACTCCACACAACATCACTGAACTGACTGACCGACGTAACCTACTTATGATCATGTTGTCAAACAGAGACAACTTCAAACTGACACATACTAACATTTGAAAAGGTCAATGAATAAAAATGAACAAGACAAGAAAAAAAAACGTTTAAACAAAAATAAGTAGGATACAAAATAAAAACACTAATTTTATGAAAATAAAAATGCATAATTCATACCAATGGCTCCATATTCGGGTTGATTTAAATGGTTTGCAGGTTCCATGCGCCGAGACTTGGTGCCATGCTCAAGAAAAACTGCGATAGTATCACAGTCAAGCAATTCTAACCATCACATGCACATCATTTTACTGGCAGTGACTATTGCTCTGTGAATGCACACTACAATGGACTGGTGTATTCTTAAGGGCCTGCAGTGTGCAGCACATTTGAGAATCAATGGAACAGTTATAAATAATTGCGCCATTGTACTATAAGAACAACACTACACTGTAGATGGCTCTGCTGAAAAAGTCAACTACCAGGGAAGAAAGAAATTGGACAAATTGAAATAATAAAATAATTACATCGTATGAACAGTGTAGTGTTTAAGGTATAACGTAGACAGCTAAAAGGTCCACTATCATGAGAACAAAGAAAAAAGAAAGAAAGATACACAACATTCATGAATTAATGTTTGTTTAAACACGTGTTTTTGACAGCTAGAATGAACATTGGGAGGCAATGCTGCCCCCTAGCGACAGTAACAGCAATACTACATCCATTACGTTTGAGTTACATTACACTAAAATATTATATAGAGGATGTTGGTGACATAATAGTCCAAAAATAAACATTTGAATTTTTCTTGTAAGTGTGAAAAAATATTGAAACATACTTTGAATAAACTGGAATGACATACTCCTCCATAAAACAGTATTAGTGTTTGGTAAGGTGCCAATCTGAATGCCTGTGGAGTGGATATGAAGTAACAATAATTGAAACACATTGTATCAAGAGTTCAAGTGTTCTGGTTGTGCTCCAGAGACATTTTTTATTAACCAAACCTCATTTACAGCTCATTTTCATGTTCAAGTATTCATATGTACCACAGATTTATAGGCTAGACAATCATGTATTTACATTAGTTAAAAACATTTGGCACAGCCGTCAAAAAACAATCAGTGACAAAGAATGCAAAACCGTAAAACTGCAGAAGAATTAACATGACTACAAATCCCTTTCTCTTACCAAAAAATAAAAAAGCAATGAAATCGTGCATTTTAAAAGCAATTAGCCAAAACAAACTTAACTTAAAAACCACAAACAATAGAAAAATTATGAAAAGTCACATGGAGTTTGATGTGATTATGAACAACGAAACATTGTTCCGTCATTTCTATGCTTTCCAAATGATTTTAGTAATCAGCAGAGATTTTGGTCTATACTTCTGTTTTTACTTGAGTCTTTTCTGTAACCATGACCTCATGGTCTCTAAGTTTCTTGTGAGCCAGAGAATATTCTTCTCCACGTTATCCAGGGCCACTTGAGTGACACGCAGGTGAGATACCTGCTCTGCAAAAGACCTGAAGAAATCCTTGACCTTAAGATAAAAAGAAGAAATACTGACACTGTAAGTAACTATTAAAAAAATCATTCTCTCTGAATGATAAAAAAATATACTCACCTCGTTCAACTCCTCTGTGGAAGAGAACTGAGTTACAGTGCCAACAATAATATTTCTGATTCCGAAAGAGCCCAGCGGAAACCTTTGATAATAAGATAACAAGAAGTTTGTAAACTCAAGCTTCTTAAATTCATTCAATTGAAGAAAAACCCCCACAAAACAGCTATAAAATAAAACAAGGACCTACTTATCTACTAGTTCATTCCAGTGTTTCTTCACAAAGTCCCACGCTAGAAAATGACCGACTGGATTTCTGGCTACCCTGTATATAAGTGAGGGTAAATTTTGTGTTTTTATTACAGTTCCATCCAATCCCAGCTCCAACAATCTACAGAAAAAACACACAAAAGGCATTGCATGATTTTAAATATGAAACCATCCCAGCAAACAGATCGGTTATCGTTCTCTGAAAGCTCTCTTAAAGTTATTACGAAATATTAATGCAGTAAAATTAAAAGAGCGTTTTATCAACATGATTTCACAGCTAAACGTTATAAAAACGTTACATCTAACGTTAGCAAAACGTTCTTTGAACATATTTTGTTTGGTTTGCTGGGAAATGTTTGTCGATGAAAGGAAATGAAGAAATGTGTGTTGACAACCGCGTGTACCTTGACAGTTTTTCAGAATCCCTGCTGTTTGCTAAAGCGGAAAGAAATTTGCTTTTCTCTGTTTCACACATGGAGATGGAGTACTTTTCCAGGAGATAAGCCCAGCCGCTGTCATCCTGAGCTCCAATCATGTAGACTGTCTCTGACACATCGGTGGGCAAGCTGTATAATTTGTAAACCAAATTTCACAAATTTAGAAACATACTGCCATAATTATTTTATTTTATTATTGTGGACTTGTCCTATACCCACATTTTATCCCTGCTGATGTTATGATTTATTATGTCATATAAAAGCCTTAATTCACAAGGCATGATTTCCATGTATTCCTATTATAACATGCTTTTATTTGCAGACACACAAATCACCTGATTGTAGCGTTAGATTCCACCCAGCCGTCATACAGTTGTTTAGCCTTTTCCGAGCAGGGCTGATATCCCAAATCACATGCGAGTGAGAGAACCTCTTCGCGCAGTCTACGGTCTGAAACCATCCCATCATCGCTCCATGACTGCCTGTCGATCACATCTCTGAAATACCGCAAGATGTAGGTCTACAGGAGAAAACAAGACAAGTCCACAAGATAAGAACATTTTGGAGGATGACATTTGATCAGGATAAGAAAGTAAATTAGAGATGAGATCTCTTTATGGTCTCTTTAAAGTATTTCTCCTATAGACATCAATGAAATTAAACTGAGAACAAATACAAACTTTTGTCTCAGTCTCCTGTGTCTCATTTTTTTTTTTAGAAGAAGAAATCTCACAAATGTCTCTTTTAGAGTTTCAGAAGAGATCTCAACAATGTAACAAACTGAACTGCGATTTGTCAAGTCTGCAATCAAAAGTCAATATTATTGAAAATCTCAATAGGAACTCAAAAAATCCTCATCAAATCGATCCAAATCCAAATGATACTCTTTATGTATTTTAACAAATGTCACATTTGTTTCTATTTTTATTTCTCCTAAGCAAATTTTAGGAGAAACAACTGAGACTGAGTTGATGCTTAAATGAAACACAACAGAGAATTCAATCAAATTTCCCGAGATATGAAAGAGCGATCTATAAAATATCCCTCTGGGAACTTCAATTGAACCAAATGAATGACTCTCATGTGGAGGAATTAAGGACAGTAAATAAGATTAGACTCCAACATCATGACATGACACGCTCTTGTCATACCTTGAGATTTTGAGTAACATCAACTATGTTTCTCTTCTCAATCAGTTTATAGAATGACTGTAGATATCCGAGCCCTTGAAGGAGAGGCACGTTGTGGGTTTCGGACTTGAGGTATCTGATCAGATCCAATGCTTTGTCAAGTGACAGACGCCCTGCACTTAATATATAAAAAAAGGAAATCACATTACCAAATGAGCTCATATAATACAGTTATGCAGTTTGATATGGAATTTCCTGTTTTTCACAGAGAAAATAAGTGTGCTTTTTAATCTCAGCCAGTTTGATGGGGACGGTGAATCACACAGTAACTTACGTGACTAGCTGAAATGCATTGTGAATGAGGTTGGCTCTGTCCTTGAAGCTCAAAGCAGTGTGGTTTACTCGCAGGAGCTCCGTCAGGGCGTTCCAGCCATCGTCCTCATAATGGACAATGTAGTATCCATTCATATCACTGTTGAGTTTTACCCATTGTACATCTTCATCCATTGTCAACACATCTGGGTTTAAGAGATTGACATGTGTAAAATGTGCAATGCAAAAGGTATTCAGATGCTTCCCAAATATATAATACACGTGGATGTTTGAAAGACCACCACTGTAAAGAATGATTGGTTCTGTTGAACACAAAAGAAGATACTTTGAAGAATGTGGGAAACTAAACCGTTCTGGGGCACCATTGACTACCATAGTAGTTTTCTTCCCTATTATAGAAGTCAACAGCGCACCAAAACTGTTTGCTTACGAACATTCTTCCAAATATCTTTCTCGGTGTTCAACAGAACAACAAAATGTACACAGGTTTGGAACACCTTGAGGGTGGGTAAATGATGACAGAATTTTCATTTTTGGGTGAACTTCAAGTGAGATTTTGTATGAACAAGAAGTCATACAGGAGACACCGTCATCACATCAGTCTGGGATTATATGAAGAGACTTGAAACAACCTGTGTGTATTCGTGAATGATTTTGCTCCAGTCATACCTGATTTTGTATCCAAGATGTGTTTGATCTCATGATCAGAGTGGCTTGTTTTATATGTCAAAGGGATGTGCCACAGAAAGCTTTTGAGAAGAATATTTATACAGTCACGACAGTACTTTTACATGCATGTAAATAATAAAAATAGGAGGAATCCAAAAATGCTGTTACCCGCTTTGCAGCGAATCCCATAAGGGGTCATTGGGCTGGACTATCTTTAAGAAGCGCTCTTGCCCGATATAAAGTTTCCTTCCCTGACGCTTAACAGTCACCAGCGGTATGCCTTTCTGTAGAGTCCACGTGTACATCATTTGCTTCAGGTCTATGTGTTCCCCTGCAAAAGAATACTAGATAAAGATATTCAGAATGTGAATTCACTCCTTATGTCTTTAAAATTACCAGAAGAAATAGTAAATAACTGACTTTTGTTCTGTATTTGTGAAGTGCTTTGAATTTAAAGCAGCTATCATCAGATATTTTATTTATGATGTGAGTGACATATTTACTGCATTTTTGGTGGCTTGTGCGCTGCTGTAACAGTATTTCCCTGAGGTAAAATCCTCCTCAGAACACGTCTGCACAGAGAAGATGGTTTGAGTTTTTGACATGATGCTAAATTATACGTCAAACGGAAAAAGGCAATGAAGGATGTAGTGGTGTACTTTAATCAGAATGTCCCACAGGTCTTCATTTCTGGCATTGCTGTAGCTGAACCTCCTGAGGTACCGAATGATGCCACTCTGAAAGCCCTCGTCTGTCAGAAAGTTCCTCAGCATGTGAAGAATACACGCTCCCTGAAACATTCATTAACAAAACAGATAAGGAAAGATGGTACTATGCTGAATAAAGCAAAGAATAAAGCACTTTTATTACCTTGTCATAGGACACAGTATCAAACATTTCTTTGATCTGGGTTGGATTCTCGGCTAAACTGGAAATCGGCCTAGAAGAATTGAGAGAATCACGCCCGATAGCTCCAAAACAGGTATCTAGGAAATTGTCCTCCTAACATGCATTAGAAAAGAAGTATTGACATATACATTTACTATAAAGCATAATTCTTTGCAACTGAAAGTGGAGATTTGTTAAGATTGAACATACAACTTTAAGCTCTGGATATACAGCCTCAACAGAGACGAATTCCATATAGCGTGCAAAGCCTTCATTTAGCCAAATGTCATTCCACCATTCCATGGTGACCAGGTTTCCAAACCACTGGAGAGAAAAAACAGGAGCAAAGTGGATTTTATTGCTAACTTGACAGATCATAATTATTAAGGACAGTTCACCAAAAAAAAAAAAAATTGTCATCATTTACTCACCCTCGAGTTGTTCCAAATCTGTATAAATGTCTTTGTTCTGATGAACACAGAGAAAGACAGTTCTGGGCACCATTGACTACCATAGCAGAAAAAAATGACAATGGTAGTCAATGGTGCCCTAGAACTGTTTGCTTTCCTACATTCTTCAAAATATCTTCTTTTTTGAGAAGACAGAACAAAGAAATTTAGGCTTACTAAGAGATTTTTCTTATGGTAGTCAGTGGTGGCCAAGAACTGTTTGGTTGCTGACATTCTTCCATATATCGTTCTCAGTGTTCATCAGAACAAAGAAATGTATACACATTTGGACACTTGAGGGTGAGTAAATGAAGACAGGATATTCGTTTTTGGGTGAACTGTTCCTTTAAGAATAATCATTTAAGAATGTAATCTTGATTGATTTATTTTTTCACAGAAAGTGCAGTTTTGCTTTACTTGATGAGCCAGCTCGTGTCCTATCACCATGGTAACCCAGAGCTTATCAGAGGCAGATGAGATGTCAGGGTTGTACAGGAGCGAGGTTTCCCTGTATGTAGTCAAACCCCAGTTCTCCATAGCACCTGACTGGAAATCTGGAATAGCTATCAGATCTGGCACAGATCATAAAATCAACGACGTGAATCTCCACTCGAGAAACTACCTATAAATTATGCATTAAAGAAGGATGCCAGACGTACTCACCCAGTTTTGGCAGCGGATAAAGTATGTTGAAATATTTTTCATAAAACTCCAATAGTTTCACGGCGGCCTCAAGAGCATAGTGCGTCTGATGCCATTTCTCTGGAACGGCGTAAATAGAAACCTTTGGGAGAAGACAAAATATATTTTTTAAGAATTCTAAAATAAGAGTCGGATGAGATGTTTCAGATTAAAGTACAAGTTAAATTCGCAAACTTTAAATCAGATGCTCAGTTTACATTAGAATTGAGGAGGACAAATGATTTACTATATAACATATTAAACTGGATTATTAATATTTCTTTTCTAGAGAAGTAAATGTACATTTTAGTGAACTCGTTAAATAAAACAAATGCTATAGGATCTATGAAATGACAAAAATTCGAAATAATTTGAACATAGTATAAAATGTTAATTTTTTGGCATCCAAATTTAAACATTTGAAATGAATTATATTATGTTATAACATAATCAAATAAAATGACACATTTTTACAGTTATACTTTGGTGTACAGCATTTGTTTTAAAATATTTATTCACAATTTACATTTTAGTGAAATGACCCTAAACTTTTGAATGGCAGTGCACAAGATGATTGACCGGAGTAAATGATCAGGCTCCTCCCACCTTGCATGTAGCTTCATTTACCCATCTTGTTACTCTTTTTACTTACATTTATTCCGGTTCCAGTCATTCCACTAACAGATTTAAAGTCGCAAACAACGAAGGCCAACAGGTAGGAACTCATCCTCACACTGGCTTCGAAATGATCCTCAAACAAGCCATTTTCAATTTCAACTGTTTTTTCCTGCAAAATAATACAATTGTTTTTTATTCTGCAAATGGCTCTATATTTTTGCAGATTAACTGTATGTGATGGTCTTACTAATGGCATGTTGGACAGAGATATGTGTGATGGTCCTCTTCTTATCCTGACACTGTAATTGGCTTTAAAAACAGGCTCATCAAAACATGGCAATGCCATTCGGGCAGATGTAGGCTCGAAGTGAGTGGATGCCAGGACCCTGTGAAAAAATATGTACGATTTATATATAAGTTCATATGATTTATGCAATATACTTTAGTAATACCTTGTTTCTCCTCCTTTTGTCCTATAGGTACTTTTATAAAACCCATAGAAGCCCTCACTCAACGGTGCACCAAACTCCAAATAAAGGAAGTATTTTTCGCCCGAGGTCAGGATCTTCGGAGAGAAGATGGCGATCTGTTCATGCGGAGGATATTCCAACACAGGGAGCACTTTATCTGACAGGTGAGCTTCACCTTCATCCAAAACCGTGGCTGTGAAGATCTTAAGGTTCTTGCTGTGCAGCACGACCCAATTTGTGTAGTTCTTGACATCGATTTCAATCTTCACAGAACCGTTGAACGTCAAAGTGGTAAGATTGGGATGGATTAGTAAATAGTAACGGACAGGCACTATGTAGTTTGGCAGGCGGACTTTACTCCATGGAAAAGGTAGACCGTTTGTTGCCAGATTGTCACCGGCAGAATTACTGCTATCAGACGGGACACAAAACTGCAATTTTAGAAAGAACGAGATGAAAACTAAAAGATGCATGATGGAAAGTGACTCGGGTTTGGTTTGATTTTGACACTGGAATGGTTGGACATCTGCACTCACTGCATCCTGAAGACAGACAAGAAAATTCATGTGCGTTGTTAGGAAGACTAAAAAGTATCTCATTTTAAGTCACGCAGAATCATAACAAGCAACACGCCGACGTGCCTGGAAAAATAAAAGGCACACGAGAAAGCGTTCTTAAAATAACAGGCATGGCAACAGAGCCGTGCTGACTGTTCTCCATTGACCTCACTATCACAACACTGCAATGTGATACGGCGCCCTGTTTACGTTCATACAGTACAAACACTCCTTCTCTTCAAACTGTACATGATCTGTGTAAAGTAGGACGGGCATCCATCCAAACAAACAGCAAAACAGACATTGCAAATGAAGTATTACACCAAATGTTGTCTTTACCTCAATTTCAGCTGTATCACTGCGGCTGCTGCTTTCATTTTCTATTTCATTTGTCCTGCCCACAGTTTCCTGCTTCACAGCAGCAGCTGCCTGCTCTGTTCTGCCTGACTGTGGATCTCAACTCAAACGACAACAGTGGGGCTTAAGCCAAAGGACAAAAGAATGACCTACCGACACCACGAACAGACAGACGAGAAGTAAACAAAATTGTGATGGGAAAAATATCTAGGACTTGTTTGCTTTTGCTAGTGATCTGTAGACTGTTTGTTTATTGGTACAATCATATATTGAAGTAACAATCACATTTTACTCACAGTAGCACCATGTATGTATGAATAAAACCGAATACACAAAATTAATTTCAATTATTTGTATTATAGACCCATTTTTTTGTAATGAACACAATAATGTTTGGTCCATCATTATTTAAATGTGCTGTGTGTAATTTTGTGGAGGATCTATTGACAGAAATGCAATATCATATACCTAACTTTGTCTTCAGAGGTGTATAAAGACCTTACACAATGAAGCGTTATGTGTTTATTATAATATTATATTACTAATCTACATACACCACAAGGGTCCCCTTGCATTTAATTCGCTGTGTTGTTTCTACAGTAGCCCTAAAAGGACAAACTGCTCTAGAGCAGTGGTTTTCAAACTTTTTCGTTGTAAGGCCCCCTTTGTGTAGAGTGCATCGCTTTGCGGCCTCCCAAATAAAGATTTATAATCTTAAATTTAACATTTTTATTTAAACAAAAACATATTCGGTTATACAATGCTGAAACAACAATTCTTTTGTCTGGTGGTCTTATTTTTCTGATGTTTGATTGCATAAAATCTATGATCAATTTCTATGTCATAAAATGCCACAAAATCTGTGGCCCCCTGGATCCATCTCGGGGCCCCCCCAGGGGCCACGGCCCCCAGATTGAGAACTACTGCTCTAGAGAGCAGTGTTTTGTAAATACGTTGTACAAATGATTATATTAGTGAAAATATTCTTTGAAAGTGCATCTTTATTTCATCCAGATGTACAAAGGAGCAGGTACAGCCGTTGGTGTTGATATTATCAGTCCCTCACCGCAGAGTAAACCAACACACAGGTGTGACAATGAGACGACATATTCTCACATATACGTCTAGAAATGTTTACTACGGTACATATTACACCGTTTATTTTGAATGTGTATCATTTCATTCAAATACATACTGTACATATGTTTAATAAATATTTGGAAATCGAAATGATGGTGGCACACTATACTGAAGCAGTTCTCCAACATTTCCCCCGTACACCCTTCATGCGGTAGTGCAACTATGGAGTTTTTTGCTATGTGCATGAAATCTGATGCTTAAATACTGTATGTGCATCAGTGTGTATGAGAGCACACGTCTCTCTGCTCTTATTTAATCTCATATGTTGGCTCGGCTCTCCTGAGACTAACACCGTTATGGAAAGATTCCATGGCGGGTGTGAAATCACATGACTGAAACTTGATAATCTCTTTGAATGCTTGGCTGAACTCACAGAGCTACACAGCACATCAACATGTTTCCCACCCGCCTCATCATACTGCTTTTTACAAGTAAGTTGAGAATTTTTTATAAGGAAGCTAGCACAATTCCTAACATCTCTCACACTTTTCAATGAATGGGAACTTATTCAATTATATTTAAAGTATTGCATTTCTGAAATATCTGGGTTGTTTTAACTGTAATACTTTAACATGGAGAAGAATGTATTTACCAGTGTAAATGGTCTCATCTTTAAAAGTGGGAGCAGGGGCTGTCCCTTACCCCACTTTATCGTCAGTCCATTTGACCACCCATCACAGCGGCTTGACCATCCTGATGTGTGTGGTCAATGACATTCATCAAGGAGAAATGGAGTTAGCCTGGATTTCCAGTGGAACCAGAGGAACTAGACCAGCCACCTATAGCTTATTCCAGAGTGTCGACGGCATTCAGAGTGCAATGTCACTTATATCTGTAGCATCAAGTGAATGGACGTCTTATACTTGCTTTGTGAGTCACAGAGTGTCCGATCGGCTCACACACAGACACTATGCTGGGTTACCGAAGGAGACAGGTAATCTATATATATATATATATATTTCAATTATTATATTTTAAAGAATATACATATAGTGCCAGAAAAATTAAAAGACCACTCACGCATTTCTGTATTTATTGCGGCTATTGCAGTCCGGTGTCAGTTGAATTCCAACATAAACAAACCTCAGAATGAAACAAAATAGGGAGTACATTCGGAAAAACTGAACATAATTTTGGAGTGGTCTCTTATTTTTTCTGCATGCGGCTATATATAGTATATACTGTATAATATTTAGTAATTGTATTTACTAAATTGCATTTGTTTCAGAAATGTATGACCTAGAAAAGTTTGATGACGAAGAAACGCCTGAAATGTGTTCAGACCATCACAGCAGTTTTTTGGAAGGTAATATGTCATTTGTTTATCCCATTATTTATTAAAATATGTCAATTAAAAAGTATATTATTTATTTTCTGCAGAAGTCAGAGGAAACAAAGATCTAATGCTTGTACAAGCCCTCCGAGTTCTCCTTCTTAAAATCACAATTTTCAACGTTTTGATGACAGTTCAAGTTGTCATAAAGTGGTAAGCATTATTTTATTTGACAAAAATAAGATAAAATAATAACTTGTACTATGTGATTTAATTTGTCACAACTTATCGATACACAACTGATACCTGTCCTACTTTTCTACTAGAGTGTCAACAATTGAAGATTTGGGGTAAAACATCAGAATGAATTGGATGCGGTTTACAGCATCAGGGAATGCCAGACCAGTGGAAGTCTATGAGAAAGAAGAATGTTGGCTTCTCGATGAGCAGAGCCGGAGACTGACATTGTGCCACACGTGTAGACACAGGTGCTACAATATCTGGGGAGATCAATCTATTATCAGCTCAAAACCACATCATATACCAAACACAACAAAAGAACTGCACTACTTTTCTAGGCCAAAGAGAGTTCAAATGGCTTTGTAAAGTCACTTTCCTTGTAATGTACCATTTTTTTAGGCATTGACTGCTTATGTCAGAATGTAGTCTGAATGTGACAAGTGCTAAAAAGAATTTCATTCAGTTATTTTTGTAATGAATGATCACAAATTGTTCAATGTTCTTATACAACTCTTTCTGAACATCTGACGCAGTGTTGTGGAAATTTACTATGGTACTGTATTTTGCTACTTTTATTGTGTCCTCCATTGGGTTAAATGCCTGTAAACCGAGTTTACGAAATAATAAACAAAGGTGCATGGCAAAGATTAAAGCAAATATGAAATCAGTCATTACGTATTTTTCATTTATTGTTTTAAATAACACATTTTTTCCTTTTTTTCAAACAGCATCCGTACAATACTAAAACACTGATGTAACAATGGCAACCCACTAGGTGGCAGTACAATCACATCTCAAACGTTTTTTCAACAGCAAGAGTATGGAGTTTAACTTCTCTAACAAGACACTATATTTCATAAATAATTTAAGTATAAACATCGAGCAGTCACTCTTCACGAAAACAATGTTCACAACAAAAGTAAGAGATCACGAGATCAAACGCGAAAAACACAGGATGAAGGCGTTCATTTGCAGTAAATTGCACTCTGTAAAAATCCCACTGTACACGGTTTCGGGGCCATCCGACCAATCAAATAATCCCGTTTTAGGATTCGGCCGATCACTGTCTGTGAAACTCCCAGTGTTCCAAATACAATCTATTACACTTGTCACAGTAATGTAGCAGCTCTTCAGCACTGACAGTAGTTGTAAATAAACAAATAAACTATGACGTCTCTACAGTAGCGAGTCGTGTATTGAAACGTGCGCATGAGAGCGTCGGTATGGACTTCCATAGCTGGACAGCAAAGCAGTCGCCGTAAAGGCCCAGAAGGCATCTGATTCAATTTCACCAATCGTTTGAATGAATGTCCACCGTGCCACAACCAAACCTCTGACTGATGTTACTGATGATATACATTCAGCATCCTTTTGGTAAATGACAAAAATGTAATCTCCTATTGATGCAGTAATCCTACAGAGAATGACACAATATTTCATGGTCTGTCTGACTCACTTCCATATTTTTGGTGAAACAAAATCTATAGGTGAACCCTACATCTGGCAAAACATTTGAAATGCGTGAGGTCATATCTTTGGTCAGGGATAAAACAAGGACAACGTAAGACTTTTAACAAATAGCCAAATATTTTGCTTCGAAAAAGAACTAAGCTAATAAAAGAAATCTAGCAAGGAGTCAGTTTGAGACATGGACCCTCTTTGCACTTACGCAATATTCATTTTCCAGTTCATTCTGTGGGATTAGAGTCGATATTAGACTGAAAGAAGAGGGGACTTTTATTATGAAAAACAAATTACTGAAGGCTGCGTCCGAAATCGCATGCTGTGACAGTACGTACTGAATTTAAATAAGTCGTATCGGCCGTTAAAACAGTACGTTCTATATAGTATGAGTGGGTGTAGTATGAATACATTTCGGACATACTGCGTCCATCCATGTTTTATGGTCATGTGACCCGTGTGCTCTTTGACCCATGACGTTTTAACAACAATCTATACATGAGCGTTTATAAAACATAATTTAGTCATGAGAAATTCATTTATTGGCACTTACATTAAAAACGGACGTCCGCCTTAAAGTTTTCCGCTATATTTATTTGATTTACTTAGGAAATTTGACCGTTGCTCAGCTCTCGTGTCATCATGGGATAGAGGAGTGTCCATCCGATCCACACTCAGGAACTCGGCGGAAGTAGTAGACCATCCGGGTATTTCTCGCCTACTGTTTATGCATACATACTATTCATGACTCATACTCATTTTCGCCTACTATATAGTATGGAAGTAGGCGATTTCGGACGCAGCCGTTGTCTCAACTGGCTCTTCAGGACTGATTGATGTAAGATTAGGCAGATTTCGTATCAAGCAAAGAAAATTCTGATTGTCATTTGTAAAACTTGTGAGTGATAAAAATGTTACACGCTACTGACAAATTTAAAATGAACATTTTCCGAATTAAGTGCACTTCGAGCTGTCTGCTGTACTGTAGTACTGTATATTCCTTTTGTTTTTGCCGATAAACGTTAATCAACAGTTCGGAGTACAATTTATATATATAACCTTAACAAATGAAGTGAATGTCTAATCCACACAATACTTAAACCTCACAATCGCTATGCCAGCCACATCATGACGTAGTTTTACAGAGTAAAATGGTGTGGTCTGATTTGTACAGAGACCTACGGAAATGTATCGAGAAAAGCACAGCGTGTACCAAGGAAGTTCGCTAACAGAGAATATTGAGCACGGGTTTCACTGAACACTGTTATCTAGTTGCAAAAACAAACCGTTAAAAAAATTAAAGTGCTTCCATTAAGATTTCCTCTTCCGAGGACCAAAACATGAAATTTCTAAAAATTCACTCACAAAAATCTACAATATTCAGCTCTCATGAAAACGTAATTTACACTAAATTTACAGTCTAACCAAAGATACTAACATTCATTCTCAGGACAGACAGTATATACAGAATACCCTTACGATTTTTTACAGTCTCAACCTTAGCTCCTTAAGTTATTTTTTGTTTGTTTTTGCTTTTTTTACGAAACAGTCAGTGGAGCGCTGTCCGCATTACAAAAGCGCAACAAGCAGAAAGACGACCAGCAGTGCATGTGAGAGCAATGAAAAAGGCCTCAGCCCGGCGGCCGAGTTCGGAAAGATATGCCAGCGCTCCCTCTTGGGGTGCAGAATCTCCATGTCCTTCAGGGCGTTGTAGGCGGCCGTGGTGAAGTTCGCATCTCCTGTGGTGAGCAGGTCAAACACGCAGGAGTGGAAATAAATGTCTTTCACCTCCAGCTGTTCTCTGCACTTACTGGAGGCGCTTTCAAGGGTGAAGAGCCCCCTCTGGGCTTCGGCCCTCGCCTGCTGCTGCAAGCCGGCCTGCTGGAGGCCCTGCATGGGCAGATGAAGATGTCCCTCTTGGTCGATGCGCTCTGATGTCGGGCATCCATTCATGCACAGCTGCAGGTCCTGCGTTTCGTCGAAGGTCATGGCCAGCTCCTCTGGCATCCGCACAGCCAGCGTCAGGTATCGGCCTTGTTGCCGTATGATAATGTTGACACCGATGTAGGCGGCGTGGATCTCGACGTGTCGACCCGGTGTCTTCTCTAGGATCCAGATGCTGCGGGTCTCACTGTCGCCCCCGCTGATGGTGCCGTCCACGAAGGCGGCGGGAAGGTCGTCTGTTATGGCCTGGTAGACCTTCTGGTCTGTACATTCTTGGTATGGTTTGAAGATTATTGTGACCTGAACAGAAGAATAGAGTGAAGAGTTATCTTTCAAAACATTTTAGTAATTCAAATCGAATTAACATTTTACTATTACATTACATTTCAGCGGTTGTTTAATACTCAAGCAGTATTACATTTCATACTGCTTACTAAATGTACCTACGTATGTAGCGCTCAATGACTGCGTTCACTATTTACTTCCTAAAGTTTTCCCTGATTATTAAAAACCCACTAAAGTGCCTTGAAATGTTCAGCTTTGGTCAAAACGTTGACAACTTTTTGAAACAGGATGTTAGAGCGGGACATATCGAGTTGGCTCCTTCCCCTTTCAACATAGCCAATAGCATTTAGTTACCTCACAGCATGCAATTTGATAAGAAGCTGAAGTGCAGAATGATGTCATAAAAAAGTGATTAATGCTTATATCTTGTAAATATCTTCTAATATCTTGTATCTTCTAAATGTTCTAAAAAATTGAACCCTTAGACATCAACTGAGCAAATCTATTGGATCTGGAATTCACAAGACAAGTTGCTTTAGATACAAGCCAAATGCATAAATTATTTCAAATGCATAAAGTATTTTACATTGACGGATGACAAACATCACCCTTAAAAACAATTAGCTTCATCCCTGAAGCAAACCAGCAAGAACTGAAATGGACAATTAGCACCCCAGATCCAGATTTGTACCGATCTCGTGAATATTACTCGTACAGAACCATAAACCTTTGCCTTGTACGTTTAAACCATAAAATCCAGCAGGCACACAGTCCCTGCGCAGTGAAACTCTAAGACTTGTGGGAAGCAGAAGAAGTGGGTCGTTACATTAGCGCCGTATGAATAGCAGCTTTGTACGCAAAAAGGGATAAAAAACGACGGCTGATGGCCATGAGGAGAGGCGACTGAAAGGCTTCAGTTAAGCAGCGTGTGCTAATAATTACTCGCCAATGTTTAATAACGGCACCCCACTTTCAAGGTCACGAGGTCAAACTAGAGACCAGGGGCCGGTGGCATAAACTACTTAGACTAGTCTTACAAGTTAGTCATCTCATTTTTTTCTTCAAGACTGGTCATAGCTTCTTTAAATCAGTTACATAAAAGGGTAGATTGGTCTAATTGAAATCTGAAAAGTAAGACTGATTGGTCTTAAATAATTGCTAGTCAGTGAGACTAGTTGTTAAGAAACAGTCTTAACTTAGAAACTAAGTTTGTGCAACTGGCCCCATACCTGTGTTAAGCTAATGGTCTTAACTTGATAAAACAACAAGAGTGACTTAGGACTTCTAGGATTGTAGCATTTGCAAGCTTCCATTGAAGTTAAATATTTCCCATAAAAAACATCTGTACTAGCGGACACTATTCTGCAACAGCCTGTGTGCGAGTATCTGTGAGGTTTTACCACCTCACACTTGGAAAACTAAAGACAGACGCTTCTTTCAAAGTAAACGTTTTCCAGGTCACAACATCTAGTCATTAATGATAGAACTTTTACAGACGGTCAGAAGTGTTAATCATGAGACTGGAGCTGTTTGCTTTGTTTAACACACACCTGTGACTACTTGGTCAAAGTTGAATGTTATTTGGTCTTTATAGGTCTTATCTTCTGTCTGCGGCTCTTTCTGATAATCTTTTCCATACAGTCATAGAGATATCACATTAAACACCGAGAGCACATAATGAAGATAAAAAGTCACAATGTAATGTTGTGAATTAAAAAGGCTGGAAAAATGGAATATCGAAAACCAAAGCTGACATTAATGAAACTGTGGCTATTCAGTATTTTGATAAATACGAAAGTTAAATCATCATGCATGCCTTTACCCTACAGTAAATAAGAAAACACACAATATATTGCAATTTTATACATATAGGATCCACTGAGATTAGTGGATCTCAGTCTTTTGACTTCAAGCCCCCCCCCATTGTCCACAACAATATTTAAAGGCCCCCCACAAAAAAATTATTCCCGTTAAAATATTCTAGAGCTTGGCTTTTAAATAATTTTAAGTCATTTGGAGGCCCCCTTGGACATTTGTTGTGGACCCCGGCCCCCTGGTTGAGAAACACTGCTGTACATCACAAACTACAAAGAACTACAAATACTTACAAAATATGCAAAATGGCACATCTAATAATCCTGTGTTCCAGTGATTTTTTTAAGTGTTTAAATATAAAACATAATCATATGCTCTCACTCACCTTATTGGTTGCCGTGGCACTGGATCCATAAACAACCGGAACATTTGTCACCTGCACCGACAGGTAATTGTTATCAATGAGAGGCCACGCCCCTTCAACCTTACAGGTCTGAAAATGGTCTTTGAAAGTTCTAAGGTGGGGGTCCCCAAACAGGCCGCAGAACAGGTAGGTGGGCCGAGGGTGTTCCGGCACCCCGGGCTGCGACGCATGATGATGCTGGCTGTGGTAGTTGCACGGTTCGATGGGGATGACTGGATGGGTGGACGATGTGGGTCCATCATTAGAGCAGTTCCTCTGGCTCATGAGGTCACTGATGCCCAGCATGGCTGAATGGAACACCAGGTTGCCCCTGCAGCTTTTGGAGGTCCGCTGGGTGCAGGCGGAATAGGCTCGCAGCGCCTTGCAGAATTCAGTGTCAAAGCCATCCAGCGAAGGGTTGAGGTGGGAGGTGAGCGAGACAAAGTCGGTGGTGCACTTCTGAATCCGGCACTGTGGAGTTTGCACCTGGCCCTCACCTGAGGTAAGACAGATAAGATGTTTTTAACGGTCTTAATTTCAGAGAACTTTCTCATTTATGGCCTTACAAAACTCAGTACAGCTTCATAAAAGGTTTGTAAAAGAACAAAAGGCGTAAATCAAGCAAACACAGAACCATATGCACAGAAACTCAATGTACCCTATTTGCAGATTTTTTGTGAATGGCAGAAGTTTTCAAACTCTGTTAGGTCAGGGACAATTACATCAAAGTGCTGTAATTTAAAGGGGTGATTTAACGCTGTTTCATGCATTCTGACTTCTTTATAATGTTAACGTGCTGGCTTCTCATGCTTAACATGGTCAACTTGTCAAAAAATGAGTTGGACGTATGACGTAGTATGTCTGTGCTCGATACACTCCCCCAGCGTTTGTATAGGTTTCTGAAAAAAAAATTCAAACATGAAAATCTGTTTCGTAACAACTTTTCTTAGTCCCTTATTGGGCAATTCTCTCAGAAAATCACGCCCACGGCAAGGTGAAAGAAGTAGCCCGCCCACGTGTCAACCGACGAGCGATAGGAAAACCTGCTTACCATCAAGATTGGCTAAGCTGTGGGCCTGCAGCTGCAGCTCGTAACTCTTACAATAGTGAGAGAAGTTGAGGTGTGTTTGTTTGTTCACAGCATTTTAGTAAAGGATGTTATATAAATGGTGGATAAGACGCTGGATTTGGAGATTGTTTGAAACTGATAGATGGAGCCGTCCCAGCGCTAAAAGATGCCGGACATGAACCGCACGCAGTAAGTGAAACTGAGTCATATGTCTGTGTTTTGTTCGCAATGGGTGTGCTCGTTTTTTAGTTCCACCCCCCATATTACCCGCACGAGTTGTATGTTTTCGGAAAAAATCATACAGCTGTATCTGTCTTTTATTAATGTGATCAAACTAAAGACTCTACAGATATTTGAAGGGTGCAATACTATTCTGTAAGTACTGTAAGAGATATGCAGAAACTGAGTTATGGCCACTTTAAGCCTGGCCTGTATTACATAGAATACATACATTACTTTACATTTAACTACATTTAATAAGTATGAAAGAGTGAAACATTTAGGTTAACTTTAGTTTTGTTTATTTTTGTTCAACACACTTTTTAAAATTTCATCATCAAATCTTAAGGTTTAGGATACATCAATAACTGATGGACCCCCCACAGTTGGGTTGGAGACCCCCATGAAGACCCCAGTAAATAGGAGTATTTAGGAAAGTTTTACGGTCACTTTTTTGTCAATTTAGGCACATTATGTAATTTTTGCAGATTGAGGTAGGAATGGAAATAGCTTTATGACTCAGTGAATGAAGCGAGGATCATACAATGAGGAGGGATGTTACACTTGATAAAATGACCAAGTTCTTTGGATGTAAACAGTATATATGTGAACAAACAAATAAAACTGTGTTGGTGTTTTTTTGGATACTTAAATGCAAAACTCTTACATATTGTGCCCTTACATTAAATAAATAGTTCACACTCAAAATGAAAGTTTTGTCATTATTAACACACCCTCTTGTCATTTCCAACCTGTATGACTTAATTCCTTCTGCAGAACACAAAATAGAATACAATAAAAGTCAATGGGGACCAACGTTTTTTGATTACCAACATTTTTCAAAATATCTGCTTTTGTGTTTTGCAGAAGAAAGAAATCACACAGGTTTAAAATGACAACAGCGTGAGTAAATGATTACAGAATTTTCATTTGAAGGTGACCTATTCCTTTAATGGAAAAAAGTCCCTGCTGAAAAAGCAACAGAAACCATAACAGGTCTTCTAATGGTTCCAATTGAAATAACATTATAACCATTAGATTTTTCCTTTAGAACCATTACATAATTCCTTTTTACAGTGTATGTATTTTGGGCATTACTCCAATAGGATTTAATGGTGTTCCATTGGTTCCCATCTGTCAGATAACACCCCACCAATAGAATCCATCACATACCAGCAGACACCATTATAGTTTCCATTAAAACCAGTACAATTCCCAATATAACCATTAAATCTTTAACATTTTCTATTGTGTTTTGGACAGGGTTCTATTGTTTATTCCAGCAGGCATTTATACCAGTTGAATGAATTAAGCATAACCCTACCCTGCTAAAATGTAGAAACAGTCTAGTAAAATAATACAGTTTCCAGACTTTTAAAGCATAATAAGGCCGTGGACCGAGTTGTGGACTCCACGTGTGTTTCGCATTATGGTCTTGAAACATTAACAGTCAGGCTCAACAAGCGTGTGAAAGCTATGTTATCTACAAAGCAGAATGCTTATGGCCGCCATAAACTCAAATAAAACGCCACTTCAGATGAGAAAAACACAGGAGGCTGATCTGGAACCAGAGCTATTCGTGCAAAGCCAACACGTGTGCTTTTGAGACCAAAGACTCACCGCAAACTTCATGCCCAAGTATTTATCTCCTAACACTGCCATGGCGTAAAAACGGTACGATCAAATGTTACTTCTCTTCTTTAGATACCAGTTGGATACCATTTATTACTGTATATTTTTTAGTTTCATATACACTTCTACCTTATCACATTGGTTGCCCAAACCACGACGCTCGCATGCCCTCAATTACCCATCAATGACAAAGCACAAACCCGAATATCATCTCCCAGGAAAGAACAACATCCTCCACGCCGCTTCAATCAGAGTCCTAATGCCTCACATTTGAGTGCGGCCCGATTGCATTAGCTCGGAGAGAGGCCCTGCTAATACGATATTAGATGCAGCCTCTCCATTAACACGCTCGCAATGACTCTATCTCACACCGTCAGGGCCGCCCATTTCTGCCTGCCACACCAATAACTCAGACCACTACGGATCCAAATGCATCTGATTTGATTATCAGATGACGGAGCGCCGCAGCGGGTCGGGCGGTCCGAGTTGCACTGCAGTTGCCGTGCATGGATGGATGACAAAGCATGGACGAGATAGAGTTACAGTAACATGCTGTAAGACAATACGGTAAAGGTTGGTACAGATGCTGGCTGGAAGGGGAAGGAAGAAGGCAGCACCCGTTCGCATCCACCCCCCCGTCGTGTTTTATCAGGCAGAGCTCCAGTGACATCTGTACCGGAGCAAAAAAACTCAAATAGTTGGCAAGGCGTGTAAGACGAAGCCATCTCCAGCACATTACCATTTATAGTTCGAGCCGACGCTCGAGCAGATCCACACGAAGCAATAATGAAGAAACTTACGCTTTAATCGAAAACAACTCCGCAAAGAGTCGTGACCCGAATAGGGGAAATAAGCGCGGGTATAAAATGACAGAGGGCATGCTGTAAATGTAACCACATTAGGCAGGTATGTCCCACATATCGGCGAGAAACAGAAAGGCTTTTCATGAAGGCCCGCTGGCCATATGTGACCTGATCACCCATCAAAATCATGCGCCTCTGTTGTTCCTCGCACCGGGCGTGAGGTGTGAGCTCGTGATGCGTGTCATGATGTTCTATAGGGGTGGGGGGTGAAGCCTTACCTCATCTTATCTTACCTTACCGCATCAATATTCTCATGGGAGTAATCTATATATTTTTTATATTTGTCAAATGTTTGGGAAATTAGACTGACCACCACTAAAAGTCACATTAAGCTCCCTCAATTACTGTATTTTTAGAATGCGCAAAACATATGATAAATAAATATGATATATTAGGAACTTAAAGGGACAGTTCACCCAAAATTTAAAATTCTGTCGTAATTTACTTTCACTCAAGGTGTTCCAGACCTGTATAAATATCTTTGTTTTGCTGAGCACAAAAGGAGATATTTTGAAGAACGTGGGAATCCAAACAGTTCTGGGGCACCATTGACTACCGTTGACTACAATGGTAGTCAATAGTGCCCCAGAACTGTATGGTTATACAATTCTACAAAATATCTTGTGTTCAGCAAAACAACGAAAATCCTACAGGTTTGGAAACTGAGACAGAACTTAACATTTTTTGAACTATCGAAGTCCAATGCGAATAAAAACGTAAGTATATACGTAACATATATAACTAAAACTGTGACCCACATATTGATATACTGCACAACCAGGTGTCTGGTAATTTCATTGAGTTTTATAGTGTTTATAGATTTTTATAAAAGACACTGTCCATCCATGTTCAAATCGGACAAATCTGCCACCCTGCCATAATCTAATTCACAGCAGTCCTGGACACAAGTTGTTTATGCCGGTTGGATGCTGAAACTCAATTAGACGGTCATCTGACAGATCTCGTTTTAGAGTGACCCAACGCAAGTGAATTGACAATCATTCCAACATCAACATGCTTGAACAGAGCAAATAAAGATGAAATGTGGGCTGGGCATTCTTTTATTTGATTGACAATGATCTTTGTGCAGAACATGAACGTCTTTGGGGACCCCCAGTTGGGGGCAGCAGATCCCAACGTAATGCTTTCAGAGGAGTGAAAAATCAAACCATCACACTTTAGGTTAGAATGTCACAGTCTTTTGACAAATAACAAAACTAAAGCCTGAAACATGATTGGCTCACTGGTTTTGAAGTTCTGGCTCACTGATTGGTTCTGAGGAGGTGATGTGGCTGAATATACAAATGCCAGAAATCTACTGTAACATTTCAAAGAATGTGGATTTCGAAGCAGGTTGCAAAACAAATCCTAAATTGACTACATATGAAAAAAATCATAATAAAAAACTAGTCATAATACATCTCAAATAAAAAAACAGCTTTGGGCAAACTCCTTCTGTCGAGATCATAAAAACAAACTTGCAGTAACACACGGGGGAGAAAAACACAATGTTTGTTTCAGCAGCTCATATCTATGTTCCTGCTGTTGGGGCGAAGGGTCTGGTTGAGAGCACACAGCGCACCCTTGTTGCTATTAAGTCGTCGGAAATATTTTCTCAGGGTGGCCAGCCGGCCGAAGCAGGCATTCTCAGCTGTAGAGGGGCCTCGCAAAGTGTGTTTGGAGTGAAATTTCAAGATGTGGAATTTGGCCAGGGCAGAGGGGTCAATGGGCCTACGCCTTCTCCAGCAGTCAACGGTAAAATGTGGAGAAAGCAGGGGGGGTTTAGAAGTCTCCCTGTCTAAATGACATCTACAGTCCTAGATTCTGAGCTTACTCTGTACTGCGCTCAACTTTAAAATCTGGTTTGATGTCTGTCAGTTTGTTGTAGCTTTTATTTTTTTAATTGTGAGAAGGCTTATTTTTGGAGACTTCCAGCAAACTCAATGACCAAACATTGTGCAGTTATTTAAGTAAGTTAAGTACCACAAAATGTGACACATAAAGAGAAAGGACTTAGAACACAATAGTCTAAATAAAACACGAGGCACTTTTCTCACTTTCTTTCTCTCTTTTACTGTGATTCTAACACAATCAAACATCACCAAAGGGCAGCTGAGAACCAACTGAGAGAGACGATGCGACCAAATTGATCATGTACTGTTGAAATCATAGACCAGATAGCATGATTTGATCTGATTTGATGATCATTGATATTTCCGTTGCAACAATACAACTACCTCCCCCAGTTAAAGCTATTACATTCTTTTATTAAGGAATGAAAAATGAATAAAAGCTGTCCAAAATAAATTACTGTCCCTTTTTTGCCAATTCACACGAAATGGAAAACCAAGTATTTATGTACAATAAAAGAGGAATGTCACATTTGGGATTGTCCCAATGAGGTCATTTAATTTAAATGATAAAAACAAATAGCAGATTTATGGATATTTTTGTTCATTACAAATTAGTTAGAAAACAGTGCAAAATGTTGGTATTCATTTTAATTTCCATGTAATTAAAGAATAGCTATGTGTATAGCCTTACTGCCCAGGATCCATGTTAAATAAATTAAAAAGGTGCGACTGCTCAATGGACGCACAGCAGCGTTCCTTATCCTCTTAATTCACAATGGCATTAACACAGTCTATGGCCAGGACACCCAAAGTGGACGGCTTGACAAGGTGCCAAGTGAAAACAGGGCACCAAATGTGTAGTATTCACAGTCTGCTAAACCATCCCAATTTCAACCGAATCACTTCAAACCTGTTTAAACTGGACAAACCATAGCCAAACTTAAATAAAAACAGCTCTTTTATGAATAAAAAACACATATATATATATATATATATATATATATACACACACACACACATGATGACATATATGTACGTGCACATCAAATATGAACATAATTATAGATGCATTAAACAAGAACAGACATGACTCTCATTGTACAAGAAAATGAAAGAAGGATGTCTAACACAAAATAAACCGAACCAAACAACCTAAAACCAAAGGCATGCTGATCATTAAAAACATTTGATTGTTTATTAACTTTAAGACTAAAATTTACTACGGTCACTTACTACTCCAGTTCTTATTTGTATGGACTTATTCCACCTCATTTGAAAGACTGAACAATAGAGAGATCCATAGATCTGTGAACAACATCTGTTGGAAATAAAGAGACTACTGTGCATTGAGATGACACGGACGAAGGGCGCTGCTACATATACCATTTCATTATATACTATTTAAAGTGCGTTCTTCTGTAGGCTTTAAGCGTGCATAACCATGCATTATGTCATATAAGTGTGAAAAAGACTTTTACCTATATGAGTGACACAAGAGATGGTGCACAGCACTAGTAGATAGAGTACAGGAGAGATGAGGCGCTCAGCCCCGGGGTAGTAAGATCCTGCTCTCCCCATACCCATCCATCCATCCAGTGAGACTCAAGAGTACTCCACGGCTTAAGTGATCCACGGGCCCTCCAACTTCACTCCTTTCTGGGACGCGTAACTTTATTAAGACGTGGCCGCTTTTGGGTAACGCGCACCGTCCGCGCCTATTACGCATAAGAGAAACAAAGTAGCGATTTCGCCAAGTGCGATCCGCAACACTTTCCCGAAGCACCGGAGAGAAACACTACTCAGTTTGCATCCGTATGACTACGAATTTAAAAGTGCGAAAGAAATCTGTTAACGTACTAGAACGAATCCGCGCTCCGCACTCGTCCGACTCATATCGCCTGCACATCGCATTTCTCCCCGCCCGCCACAAGGAAATCTAGCCCAGTCTTTTCCCAATGATCGATAGTGAATCAACCTAACCCAGAGTTTAGCGGAAACCCCGCCCACTCTGAGATATAAGCCCCGCCCCTGAACCATACATCCCAGATTGACAGCGCAGGGCTCTTGCGCTCTCACTTTCAGAGAAAACAAACGTAATGGCTCAGGGGTGTGTTGTTTTATTGAGTGAGGTGGTCGTGTTGGTAATGATGTGACCGTTTTCTCATTTTTTATATTTATGCTCATTTTATGCAAAGTGCATTTAAACTGTACATTTTTATCAGTGCGTTTTTTCCCTAGGATTCAAACGCATGGCCTTTGCAGTGCCATCACTATGATAAATGGATTATAATACTATCATTTAAAAATCAAGCGCAACAATATGGCTAATATACAGCATTCTGAAAGCAGGTCTCTTGGAAAATATACTCCGCTTTATTGGCTAGAATGCAGGGCGGTGTGTATAAACAGTCATGGAGGTGTAATCTAAAGCTTATTCGTTTATGGGAAAATTCATATTCGGAATAACCCGATGAAACCCGAGCCAATTACAGGGTGATATCATCAGCTCCTTTATAGCAATAACATACTAAGACCACAAGACTTTACAAGACATTAATCCGCTCCTACTTCCTGTGCTGGACAGCTAGAGTGAAAGTGGTATTTATAGGCCCTCTGGCAGTAGAGAAAGCAGCTCTCTTCCTGTCCAGCAGGGGAGGAGATGTGTTCAAAACATCCAGTGAAACCCACTTTCAATACAATACAAAATCAATTCGGAGAGAATGCTGCGAATCCGAATATAAACCCATTTTCTTATGAATACGCGCGATTGGATTATGCTGCACCGCATGTCTCACAGGGATTCTTTGGAAAGTATTGTAATTCTGGAAATGCTTCTGTGTTTTGTGTTCGGTTTCGGTGTAGAGGGCGAAGCAGCCCATCTGTAAATTGATTAGAGTATTGGAACACGGTTTAATAGGACAGCAGCCGTTGAATTGTGGTGGTTTAGGGCTTATTGCCTTTAACCCAATTCTTTCTTTTTCGCTGCTTACATGGCCTGTGAAAATCAAGCGAGGTGTAAGAACGACTTCAAGGATTAGAAGGATTTGGGTTTTCTTTGGTCATAACAGTGACCCCGTTCTCACTTTAGCGTGACACTGCTTCGGAACAAGATTAAAGAATTATCTCAAAGCCACAAAGTATTTTGTTCATTCATTTTGGGAGATGAAAACGTCCAAGTTGACAGAGACCAAAATCATGAGCGTGGCATGGTGTTTGAAGCCCAATGGATATACAGAATGTCTTAAAGTGCAATGATAATGGTTAATAATGGATAATCCTCTGCGTGGACCCCTCTGCCACACCAGAATAAAAGTCATTGAACAGTTACTATTATGACTGCTAAGTGTCCATATTAAGCACAAAATAATAATGTGATAGCAATAATGTCAAGCACACAAATTCGCAGAAAGAATATTATATTAGAGGAATATTACAGAATTTCTCATCTCAAAAATTCATATTCCTGCAGCTCAGTGCACTAGCAACGCCAAGGTCATGGGTTCAATCCCAGGGATTGCTTGGAAACAAGAGATTACTCAGAAGCAAATGTTATAATGCAAGGTAAATCGCTTTTGGATAAAAGCGGCTGCCAAATGCGTAAATGCAATATTCTGGAAATCTAGTCACAAATTCTAATTTTGAATTTCTTGAGAGAGTTAGGCAAGGGGAGATATAGTGGCCAAAAGTGATATTTGCACAATATTTGCTTTATATGATCTGATTGGTTCAAGCACGTGGTACAAAATGGAAAACAACACTAAACTTTGTTAAGGTATTGATTTAAGAAAATTATTTAGCAAAAGGGCAAACTAAAGCGAATGAGGGAAACGATTAACAAAAATATGCCCAAAAACGCTTATAAAAACAAAAATCTACCTAATCTGCTATTAATAGCCTATTTTGTTGAACCTCTCTAAAATAAATCAAACTTGTATAGCAATATAAAATATTAAAAAATGACAAAAGCACAAATTAAACTAAAATTAGCATGAAAACTATAAATATAAAATTAAAAAGTAAATTTAAAATATTAATAAAACTATAATAAGGCTGCTCCTGGGGTTTGCACATAAAGGTATGTATAATTTTTTGCTTCAGTTTACACAACTACACAACATTTATACAAAATCTTTAATACATCTTTAAAGGGACAGTTTACCCAAAAATTAAAATTCTGTCAACATTTACTCACTTACGAGTTGTTCCAAATCTGTATAAATTACATTGTACTGATGAACACAGAGAAAGATATTTGGAAGAATGCTTATAACCAAACAGTTCTTGGACCCCATTGACTACCATAGTAGGAAAAATTGATTTATAATTTTTTTGTTATGTTAAACACAAAAGAAGATATTTTGAAGAATGTAGGACAGCAAACAGTTCTGGGGCACTTTTGACTACCATTGTCATTTTTCCTACTATGGTAGTCAATGGTGACCAAGAACTGTTTGGTTACAAACATTCGTCCAAACATCTTTCTCTCTCTTCAACAAAGAACAAAAAAATGCATACAGGTTTGGAACAACTAGAGAGTGAATAATTCATGAAAGAATTTCCATTTTTGGGTGAACTATCCCCTTAATTTTATAACTGGGAAAGAGTACAATAGAGGAGGTGAAAACAGTCCTTTATGCAATACACAGTATACTTCATTTCTGCTTAAGTCTTATGTACTGTTCTTTGTATGTCCAGCTGGCCTATACCCACACTTCTCCCTACAGTTCCTTCAGACCGGCTTGTTCATACCATCTCCAGACAATGGCGGCCCTCTGCACAGCTGCGGCAGGAAGGGCCGAGACCCGGACCCGACTTCCACAAAGAGCTGACCTTAACATTGCAGCTCAGTCACAACATCAAGGCAACATGGCTAACCTTGCCTCAGACTTTCATGTGAGTCGGAGAAAAGGCGAACCTTGAGCCGTGCCCTCCCCCGTAAGAGGACAACAGGATAGTCTTACAGCCTTTCCACGTCCCTTCCGTCACCTTTGTTCTACAGCTGTACATGTTTAATTCATAATATGTCTTCATGTCGAAACCTTGAGGCTGACCTAAAAAAACACCTTTGTACTTTGCATATGCTAGTATCGTGGTGTAGATTGAACAAATCTGACAATTGGCGTCCGTTGTATCATTATGTTCAATTTAGTAAAGCGTCTCGCTAAAGCTTTGTAAAGCTTTGAAAGCAAGTACGCTAAATGAATCACACTAAATTAACCGTTCTAATGAGTTTCCATTATCCCGACCGACGTGAATTGAAGCAGTATCACGCCCCACAAATCACCCAACAAGACAGCATTTGATTACGGCAGATAGAGAAATGCAAACGCGGCAAGAGCCTCCGTGTGTACTGTGACAATATAACATAATCGCAGCGGGACCACCCGCAGGTCATGTTACCACAAGTTATCACAGCTCCATGGAGATACATGCCATTGAAACACGGGTGTAAGTCTTATCATTGGAACAGGTTATCTTCGATTGGTCTTGTTCCTAACGGTCAACACAGTGGTTCCTTTCATTCGGCAGCCAGACACAAAGTCACTCTGTTATCTATACCTCCCTCCTTAAGCACCTTTGGAGGAAAACAACGAAGCTCCTATTCCGAAGCGTCCATTTTAATTAAAAAGAGAGGCAAACATCATATGATGCTCAATCGTATCGAATGCAGCGAGGAGAAAGGACCGGAGAGAGTGCATTGGACGTCCTCTGACCTTGTTTCCCCATTCCCAGCCATCTGTTTTGGCCGCTGTCAAAAACCTCTTTGGTGGCTCCCTGGCACGGCCTCACCCCTCGTCAGACTTCCTCTATGCTTAGGGGACATTTAATATGGTGTCTGATACATACTGCTCTGTGACACCTCCAGACAAGGGTCTCTTTGTGCGGCTGAGGGGTCTCTCCAGAAGGTAGCGAAAAGGCCGGTGGCAGACACGCAGGCGGGCGCATGGCGCACATTTGCTAGCACGCCTCCTCCTGGAGGGTTTGGCAACACAGCTGCTCTCCTGACACACAGAGCATCAGCAGAAAATTCAGCGGGGAGAAAAGTGTAATGAGGCACGTCTCTTGCAGTTCTGTTCAGGTTTTTGGCAGCAGGATTTTTACCGCAGTCACACAAGCGTGCTTTACATGACTTTACAGGTGTTGGCTTAGCAATGGCGCTTGGCGAAAACGGAAAGAATTTAAGATAGATGCCAAACTGTTCCAGTCGGTGTGGTACTGTACACACCGGCAAAAACTAAGCAATTACTGAAAATATGCAATATTAGCCTACTGTACATTTGGTGAGGGCATGTGCTTTTCCAAATGAGACTGAATGATCTGAACAAAAAGATTATGCAGAAACAAATTCTGGGCAATACATTTGGGTCCTCTTGGCTAGAATTAACATCCATGGCATTGACGCTGACAACAAAAATGTCATGACTGGCTGTTGATCAAATCTTCAGGGAGAACCATTAAAAACTATTAAAACATTACTATAATTTGAAAAAAAAAACTATAAAAATAATATGATAAAATAAAAACACAAATATTACTTAAAAATACCATTGCCTTGCCATAGCAATTTATAGGTTTAAGTTGAAGCTATCAGTTGAAGTTATCAACAAAATAAAATAAATACATAGATAACAATATATGAACAATGCATGAAATGACAAAAGCAGAATCAAAAAACAGAATCGCTCAAAATTTCAATTTTAAACAAATTGAAAAAAATATCATGCAAGCTAAAAATATAAAAATAAAAGCTCAAATTGTTTTTATATAAATTGTTGTAAATAAATGAAGAAACTGGACTTACCAACACAATCTCACGGCAATATTTTTACTTTGTACGATGTGGCTAATTCGCATGAATTCAAAGGCTCTCATTCGCACATTTTAGTACAATTTGCTTTAACGCTAGTGACGCTAGCTTTAGGGGCGGGGTTAAGGGTGGGGCTTCAGTACTGCTTTTTTCCAAGTAATTGTATGTTTTTTTACAATTCATCTCGTAAAATAGTTACTAACTAGCCATATATATCTCAAAGATATATCTTAGAACATTTAAACACCTGGTTCAAGACATTTGCGGACAAAAAACACCTAGAACCAGTCGCTTGAGCCGGTTAGCTGGTCTTACCTGGTTTCAGCTGGTCTTCCAGTCTGGCCAAGCTGGTGTTTTGTTGGTATTGATGGCTGTCCAACTTGGCTCCCAGCCGACCAGATGACAAGCACCCAAACCACTGAAACACACCAGTCTAACCAGCATGGCCTTAGGCTGGATTCAGCTGTTTTATCCCAAGGGTTCTCATCTTTTTCTGTTTGTTACCACGTCGTGCTATGTAGAAGCCTATATAATCCAAACACTGTGTATACACGTATAACACAAAAACAGTGATTTCACACCACGGCCCTGAGTATAAACACATCAATATACTGTATGTTGGTGCTTATGTGTAGAGTCTGAATACAAAACAAACCACTGACTCTGTAGATATGCAAATACACCACAACTGACAACTTCAATTCCTGTTTTTTCCCCAGCGCATCAATAGAAAGCGCCTCGGTCCCTCACGCACCCCATCCGCTGCGCATCATCCGCGCCGCCTCCTGGGAAAACCGTCTCCACAACCCAACATATGGGTTTCATGTTTAATGCATAAGATGGGTAGTATGAGCCACACGTCTATTCTTGAAGCACTGCGTGGAGGTTTGGTCTGCGAAGGCGAGTCTCTGTAGTAATTATAAGATTAAATGCCTCTTTTAGAGGCAACATTGGATTGCTTTCATTTGGAGTGCAGACGGTCGAATCTGCAGGCATTATAGCAGTCCATCGCCCGGGTAATGACACTGGCAGAAAGACAGCTGTTGTGCCTTATGAGGACAGGACCGTGCTCGCTGTTATTTCATTAATGGAGCATAACACTTGAGACGATGCAGATTCTCTCTAGACTGTGAACAAAATCTTACTTTGGATTCAAATTAATTTATGACATCTCAATAAGGATATTTCAAGAGTTACGTGTAGAATAGATTATGTTTTCGCAGAGGTGTATAAAATGAAACGCTACCATAAGGCCCCTGGCGATAATGCCTCTTATACTCTCATCAGCATGTGGCAGACAGCCAGAACGTTCATGAAACAATTTTATCACTTCCATTACTCGCACGCTCAGTGGATTTCAGCTCAACGACTACCCACTCTGATAACTTCTGATATCATGTTAACACAATTCAACAGACTCGGATTAGACAGCTATTTTGTGAATCACAATTCATTGGTTACTGATTCATATACCTGATTTGTTCAAGTATTGTTGATACATTCAACAGTATTCCGACAATTGCAATAATAATGTTTCATTTTTTAACTAATCATAAGCAAATATATTGTGATTCCCACAATGACAGTAAAAACAGGCACGGGATACAGATTTTAATTATACATTCACTTAATTTATTGCTGTGGGTATTTATTACAATATTATGCAACAGTTTTAACCACATCCCATGATGTACCTCCAACCTGAAAACACAGACATTGTTGCATCACATGACTTACATCGTAAATCACAAAACCAGCTCATTTTCAATACTTGGGAATAAAAAGTGGCAACAGCCTGAGACTCGTTCACATTTTTATGTACGAGTGCTGGGTTTACAACGTCTTTTCCAGAACGCCAATCGCAAATACCCCCGTTACAGTAAAAGACAGGAAACGTGGGATTTGTTGTTCAGGAGCTCTCCGCACATCTGTGCTCCCAAGTGTGCCGGGGCAGATGTCAAAATTCCTCAGACCCTTTGGGAATAGTTTGCACTCCGAAGAAAATAACCAGTCTGCACCGGTTTACTCCGCTCCCATTTTAAAAGTAAGTTTGATACGAATCCCACAGTTCCCTTTCGAGCAGTGCTGCCACATTTTAACTGTCTATATGTCGCTATATGATGTCATGTGTTCATCTGCATATCTATGACCAGGGTCGTACGCAGGATTTTGGAAATACCGAGGTCCAAAAACTGAATTTGTCACAAAAAAAGGACTTTCTTGATATACATACAGTATGTGCATTTTAAAACGTTTGGAGTGCAAATTACATAACAATTGCTAAAACCATCTCTGTCTTTTCATGTTTATCAGTAATGAAAGTAAACACATGGTCAATTGATATTTTTATAAAAATACTAGCAGATTGAAATACAACCTGTATTTCATAAAGGAGCATAATGCATTTGGGTTTGAAATGACATAAAGGTAAGAGGTTTCCATTTTTGAGTGAACTGTCCCTTTAACTTTTTTGTGTAGCTACAGAAGTTGCAGACACTTAGGTTTTTATTAAAAATAGGTCAACTTAAAATAATATAGAAACAGAATTAAAGAACGAGAATTTGTTTAAAAGTGATGCATTTGAATTATTTGCAAATCATATAGTTGTTTTAATAAGCTAACCACAACCAGAAGCCACGCAGTTTAGCATGAACTAGTGGAGGTCTGGTAATGTTTTTGTCACGTCAAACTGACATTAAACACGTACATGATATGTTTTCGGCATTTTGTAGTTTGGATTACTGGATATTACAATCGGTCGTTTACTCAGGTTTGTTGTTTAAATGTTGACGCGCGTCAAGCACGCTCAAAACGAGTGTGTAAACTCCCGGGCGCTCTGAAAAGAGGGAGAAAGCGACGCAGTCAGCGTTTTGCACGCGTTTTTTTAGACGCGACATGTGAATGGCCGCTAACATTTCTATGATAAAACATTAAACAGTTAGCTACTTACATCGCGCTCTTTCACAGTAGCAATTGAACTGGAGCTTGACTTCTGTCAATAGCAACTCACGCCTTCTTTCATTTGATTGGCCTACTCAATCAGATTGACACTTAAGAGCGCTGATCAGATCTGAGATCAGTTATCTAGGCGTTTTCTACTAAATTGGCATTTTTTTCACGACAAAACTACCGAGGTCTGGACCTCGGGGACCTCAATGGTGGGTACGGCCATTTCTATGACATCATCATGTCACTCTAGTGCTAAGTGTTGGCACCTCAGATCAGTTTTTCATCCCACTTAACCTTTTCTCTGTATTATTTTAATATACCCGAAAGCCCCCAAAAGCTGTTTTTATTTACTTATTTTCTGTCAGCAGACTACAAAACAACAAAATGATGAAACATGACCCATTATGTATATTCACAAGATGAATAATGTTCATATGTCCAAACAGTGGACAGCTATGGTTTAGTGGTGCAGTTCCCTATGTTAGGTCAATATGACGCAGCATTAAGTTCCCTCGACAGGAAATGTCTTGGTTACGTATGTAACCCGGTTCCTTGAGATGGAAACGTCTGCACACGCTTCAGACACCGGAGACACTGCCCATTGTGTCAGCTGCATAGCATATTATTCCCACACAGGCGGGTTAGGGAACCGGGTCTACCCCCTGTAAACCATATCGTATAGGAATATCATCTAGTTGGTGGAGGTTTGTGAGGGAATTGTCAAGTCTTTGGAATATAAGTGGAAGCAGGAGGTTTGTTTATCTGTGTGTTTGTCAGTTCCAGGAGGATGGTGATAAGACAAGTGTTTTCCGTAAGGATTGCTGAAGTACCCCCCTCCACTTCCTTAACAACTGCCTCAGTGACTTTGAGCTCAGTGCTAGTGATATTCAGAAAAAATATTCTCTTCTGATTGTAAAGGAAAAGAGTTTCTTTGCCCAAATAACCCCACCGTATTTCATTTTTTGTTTGTGTATGATAAGTGTGTGTGCTATATTAGATTCAGAGAATCCCATGATTTCATATAACAACTGTTTTATTTATACTGCAGCGAAAATCAAATGTTCTATTGAAAATCTAATTTCCACAGAAACGAGCAAATAAACACTGCAGAGTTATTCGTTTGATGCCGTTATTATCTTGACTTGCGGCTTGAAACAAGCTGACATCATCTTTTGACTTTCCCCCGGGATTTGATAGCTGAAATAACATCCTAAATAATTCATAATTGTAAATTTTTAATCAGTCTGTCAATTTAAATCAATTATTCTGGCACAATAACTGAAACTGAAGATATTGCCTTTTGATTCAGCCATACAGCAGTTTTCTCCGTCCAGATGATATGCACAAATTGCAATTTTTTGCTCCCAGTCGACTCGGGAAACATTTATGAAACAATAATCACTTCAAATAAAAAAAGAAGAATTCATGAACATGTGTAAAACATTGTTTCTGGCTACTGCTTGAATCCACAATGAAAATTGAACATGAATATTTCTCACTTATAGCTTTGGAGTTTCTGATGACTCAAACATGTAAGAGTTCAATTTAAAAGCTGGATCGGCAGTGTAGAAGATCCGGATTGGCAAAGAGAACGAAGTTGGAAATCAGGCCAGAACTCTGAAATATAAAGGCATGTTGATTTATAATGCTTCTGTTCTGACCTGAGGCCTGTGAAATGTGCGCTGGCAGAGACTCCACGAACTCCACAACCTGATCTGAAGTGTTTATGTCATTTGTTAGGCAGAGGAGGTCTTCCAGAGGTGCTTGGGCTCCTGTACGCTTTTATGGAGACAACAAAGCCGAACAAAATGCATCAACGTCACAAACATGCTAATGATGTGTTACTTTGCTATGTTGCATGCAATCATTTGAGGATTAAAAGCAGTTCACGTGATCTTCAGACAGTATCAGTGCGATTATGGTACAAGACGGACCCTGCGCTGGAGCTCACACTGCCCCTGCGAGCCCGCCTGAAGCTTCATGTGTAAGCTGAGCTTGACACAAACATCAAGTCGTGTTTTATGAGGCTCTGTAAGCAAACAAAGACTTATGGATGAAACCATGTTCCAGCTGGCAATTTCAAGACATGTTGGCAGTGTTGTCTGAAATGTGCTTAATTTTTTTCTTTTTAAGGGATAGGGTTTTTATTACAGACCAATTATAATAGACGGTTTCAGCAGCAACAACATAAGCAAAAGTTATTTGGCCCAAACTTAACCTACAGTAGACCCCGCAAAAAATCAACAACTGTTGAGTAGTTGTAAGGAATTTAATACAATTAATATACAATAAAATATAAATTAATATAATATAAAATAAATAGCTACCGCCTACATTATAAGCAAACACAGACCAAAAGTTAACTTCGGGCTAGGTGTGTGCCTCCGGAGAAACCTTTTATATTGATAGTAAGTGTGTAACAATACATATTTCAATACGATTCAATACAACACACAATCTCATCACACAACCTGATCTCACAGCAATTTTGTACAATTATTAGAAAAAAACAATGCTGAAGCCCCTCACCCTAGCCCCACCCCTAAACCTAACGTCACTGGCGTGAAAGCCAGTTGTACTAAAACGTACAAACAAGATCGTGCAAATTCATAGGAATTAGCCACCTGTAAAATAGTTATGAATTCCAGTGACATTATGTTGGTTCACAATACGATTGTGTAACAACATAGCAATTTTTATTAACATTATTATGTTGTTACACTCGAAGAACTGTTCAACACATTTTGTACTTTTTACTCAACTTCTGTTGTCCCTTCTATCTATTTACCACATAAAATACGCAAAATGACAATAATATGTTAAAACGACACATTTTATGTTAAAATAGCAACAACAACAAAACATTTATTTAACACATCCTTATAGAACGTCTCGGTTACGGATGTAACCTCGGTTCCCTGATGGAGGGAACGAGACGTTGTGTCGAACCGACAGAATGGGGTTTGTCTTGAGAACCTATCATCTTCTGAGTATTTAGAAAAGGCCAATGAAAATTGGCGAATGAAATTTGCATGCTGGGCTCCTCCCCGGATGTCCGGGTATAAGAGGGAAGCCGGCGTGCTCATTCATTCACCTTTGGTCTGAGGAGCCTAAAGCATCCTCCCCCGACCGCTGGGGTGGGCGGCCAGTGTTGTGGCATGAGGGACACAACGTCTCGTTCCCTCCATCAGGGAACCGAGGTTACATCCGTAACCAAGACGTTCCCTTTCTGTCGGTCTCTCGACGTTGTGTCGAACCGACAGAATGGGGTTCCTATGGAAAACGCCACAGCACTGAGCCGCGTCACAATCTCTGCGGAGCGACGTTGACTGGCCTGGGCGAGTCAGACGAACACGCTAACGCGAAATTATGACCTTCCAGTGGAGAGGAAGGGGGACCCAGAGCTTTCCACAAAAAGTTGGGAAGCCCCCTAACGCCGGCCGTCACGGGCGGAGGCCTAATTCTCTAAATGGCGAGAAGCCGCCCGGCACCGTACGGGCCACTGGGTAAGCATTATTCCCCCTGGGGGAAAAACGCTGCAGAGGCCACTACCTACCGTAGGGAGGAATTAGTGGAGACACCACATGGTCTCACCATCAGGGGAGAACTCATGGGAGGAATGTGCGGACTGCAGGAGTTAACCGCAAGGTGGGAGTCCACCTGGGGAGGTCATGGGTTGCCAAGGTGGGAACCATTCATGAGGATACATCAGACGGAACAGCCCACGGAGGGGGGGTTACCACGTCTGGAGCACTAGGTCCGGTTAGAGCTATGTGGGAGATAACTCAACTGTTCCCCGGCCTAAGGGGGCAGGGCTGCTCTGCCCAGCCTGTCCCCTGGAAGGGTGCTTAGTGATGGATGGAATGCCTGTTCTTTACCCGAGGGGAAAGAAGTGAGGCGGGATCGCCACTGCTCCCCCCGGAGGGGGAAGGGCTTCCGCAGGCGTACGCCCTACCGGCTGCCGGTCCCACACCTTGCCAGGATGCGGGCTGACACCGGTTCCGCGCGTAGGTATTAGAACCTCACGGAGTTGTTGGGCATAGCCCAACCCGCAGCTCTGCAGATGTCTGCCAGAGAGGCGCCCTGAGCCAGTGCCCATGAGGGGTGTGCCTCACTCCCAACGGGCAGGGGCGAAATGAGATCGGTATGCCCTAACGAGGGCATCCACGATCCAGTGCGCCAGCCTCTGTTTGGAGACAGCCCTCCCTTCTGCTGACCTCCGAAACAGACAAAGAGCTGCTCAGAGCTTCTGGGCTCTGCGTGCGGTCCAAGTAGAGGCGCCGTGCGCGTACTGGACACAACACGGATAGGTTGGGTCTTCCTCCCCGGTGGGGAGCGCCTGCAGGTTCACCACCTGGTCTCTCGGGAGAGTGGTGGGAACCTTGGGCACGTAGCCGGGGCGGGGTCTCAAGATAACGTGAGAATCCCGGCCCCGAGTTCTAGGCAATCTGTGGACACGGAGGGTGCTTGTAGATCCCCTACCCTCTTGGAGGTGAGCGCCATGCGGAAAGCCGTCTTTATCAAGACTGAGAAAGAGCGGCAACCCCGAGAGGCTCGAAGGGGGCGGGGCCTCTTGAGGCCCGCCACCTAGGTCGCAAGAGGGTACGGAGCGCGGGTAAGGTGGTCACCCTCTCGCGCCCCTTAGGAACCTAATGACCAGGTCGTGCTGTCCCAGAGGCTACCCAGCACTTGGGTCATGATGAGCGGCCGTAGCGGCTACATACATTCCCAGTGTGGAGGGGGAGAGGTTACTCCCCCGTCTCTCTTGAGGACGGGACAGCTCGTACCCGACCGAGCAACTCCGCGGGTCTTCTCGCCGAGAAGAGCACCAGGACGAGAAGAGGCGCCACCTATGGGCGTATAGCCGCCCAGTGGCCGAAGCCCTAGCCTGAGTGACGTCCCAACCGGACCGGGGGTGGGTCACTCAGGATCTCCTCGTCCCGTCCAGACATGGAGACCAGGTTTTGCCTGGGATGCCGTAACGTGCCCCTTCCCCTGGGGAAGCTGTTCGCCAGGGGGAGCGGCCAGGGGGGAGTTGTTGTCAGAGCCTCAGCTCCGAGAACCAAGTCCTGGTTAGGCCAAAGGGGCGTAACTAGTACCACTTGATGCTCCTCTTCCCTGGCCTTGCACAGGACCTGTGCAATGAGGCTCACTGGGGGGAAGCGTACTTCCGCTTGTCCCGCGGCCAGCTGTGCGCAAGGGCATCCGTGCCAAGGGTTGCCTCGGACAGGGAGTACCAAAGCGGACAATGGGTGGAGTCCGGGGAGGCAACAGGACCACCTGTGCCTGGCCGAACTTCTCCCAAATGAGCCGGCTGCGCGGGGATGGAGTCGCCACTCTCCGCGAGGCGTCGACTGACGAGAGAGCGCATCGGCTGTCTGGTTCAGGACGCCTGGGATGTGTGTGGCTCGCAGGGAACTGATCACCTGCTGACTCCAGAGGAGGAGGCGCCGGGCGAGTCATGTTTAGCTGCCGTGAGCGAATCCAATGATATACGCCACAGCAGCTGTGCTGTCCGACCGGACCAGCACGTGCCTGCCCTGCACGAGAGGTAGTAGCCTCCTCAATGCAAGTAGCACAACCAACAACTCTAGGCAGTTGAAATGCCAACGCAGGCGGGGGCCCGTCCACCGCCCCGACACTGCTTGCCCGTTGCACACGGCACCCCAACCTTGCAGGGAGGCATCCCAAAGGGGACCCCTGTCCGCAAGAAGGTCATGGAGACCAGGGGGTTAGGGTGTGTCGGCAGAAAAGCGTGTGACCATACGCCTGCTGCCGGTGTGCCACGCTCTCCAAGGAACTTGACTCTGTAGCCAGTGTTGGAGCGGTCGTATGTGCATCGACCCGAGGGGGACCACCCCCGCCGAGGATGCCATGTATCCCAGGAGCCTCTGAAATTGTTTCAGGGGGACCGCTGACTGTCTGAAAGCTTCAGGCAGTTCAACACTGATCGGGCGCGCTCTGTAGTCAGTCGCACTGCCTCTGGGAGGCCGCGTGGGTGCGGGCTTCCTCGTCGCGGGTCTCGCGCCCCCCGCGGGGGGTGAGCGGGGCCGCTCATGAGGACAGAGTCGAGTTCCATACCGAGAAAGAGGACGCTCTGCACCGGGGAGAGCTTGCTCTTCTCAGTTGACCTGTAGCCCCACCGATCTAGGTGCCGGAGCACCAGGTCCCTGTGTGTACACAACAGATCTCGAGAGTGCGCCAAACTGAGCCAGTCGTCGAGATAGTTTAGTACCCGCACACCTCCTTCCCTAAGGGGAAGGAGGGCGGCTTCCACGACCTTCGTAAAGACTCGTGGAGACAGGGACAGACCGAAGGGGAGGACCCTGTACTGATATGCCCGTCCCTCGAACGCGAACCGTCGGAACGGCCGATGTCGAGGGAGGATCGAGACATGAAGTACGCGTCCTTCAGGTCGATTGCCATGAACCAGTCCTGACACCTGACGGACGTCAGGATGCGCTTCTGCGTGATCAACCTGAAAGGCAGCTATTGTGTAGGTGCCTGTTCAGAACACACAGACCCAAGATAGGGCGCAACCCCCCGCCTTTCTTGGGGACAATGAAGTACAGGCTGTAAAACCCGTTGAACATCTCGGCTGGTGAGACGGGCTCGATCACTCCCTTCACCAGAAGGGTGGCGGCCTCGGCCCGAAGTACGGGAACATCCTAGCCTCTGACTGAGGTATATCGGATGCTGAACTTGGCGGGCGTGAGGCGACTGGATCGCGTAGCCGAGACGGATCGTCTTCCCTAGCCAGCCTGACAGCCTGGGAAGCCGGACAGGCTCCCAGAAATGAGACGGGGACTAAAGGTACGATCTTTTTCATCGTCCCCCCGGGGGGTGGTTCGATGGCTAGCAGTACGGATTCCTTGCCGGGGGAGGTCCCCCGGGGAGGAGATCGGCTCTGCTGTTTTTCCTGCCTGGCGACTGCGCAGCTCAACGCACTGTCTGACTGAGAGTGCTGAGGGCTGGTGTTTATACTCGACATTGCGCTTCGCCATGACGCAACGTCGAGTTTGCCGTTCACCGTCGTGCAGAGGGTGAGAGCGGCTGTGGTAACCCAGAGAGAGAGAGGAAACTCTCCTTTTTTGAGAGTAAGTGGGCGCTAGCCCCCCGGAGGGGGCCAGCAGATGGAGAGACGGGGCAGGATCCGTCCCTATCCGACTTCCCAGCGATGTGGCTGGGGTCGGGCCCAATGGTAGCCTCGATCCCCCTGAGGTCTTCCCATGAGGGCCGCTTCGCCGCGGCTGCTGATGTGGCGATGGTCTCCTCTTCGCTGTCTCCTCCAGGGGGGGCCGCCTGAGGGGGGGGGCGCCAGAGCTGGAGGGCGTCGAAGAGGACCAGGGCTGCTGGGAAGCAGGCAGTGCACGGGACTCGACGGCTGAGGCGGCCGAGTCGCGGCACGGAGGACTGCTTCTTTACTGTCGAGAACCCTCCGGGGGAGGCAGCGTGCGGGTCTCGCGCCCCCGACGGGCGGGGGGTGAGCGGGGCCGCTGCGACTCGACAGTAACACCAACCAGCCCCCCCTTGCGAGACGGGTGCGTCGAGAAAGCGGACCTTCTCAGCGTTACTCATCTGCGCAAGGATCGGCCAGAGGAGTTTCTCATGGACCACAAGTGTGGACATCGTCCGACCCAGGGCCCGCGTGGTCACCTTGGTCGCCCGTAGAGCGAGGTCGGTGGCGGCGCGGAGTTCCTGCATAAGCGCTGGGTCGGTCTTACCCTCGTGGAGCTCTCTCAACGCCCTGGCCTGGCAGGAGCCATAGCGTGGAGAGAGGAGGCAGCTTGGTCCGCCGCAATGTAAGCTCTCGACACCAGAGATGCCGAGACACCACATGCTTTGGACGGGAGTCTAGGTCGAGCCCCCCCAGGTGGCCGCCACCTACGGGCACGAGTGCACCGCGGCGGCATACTCCACCTGGGGGACATCGACGTATCCTCTAGCTGTCTCAACCTCGAGGGAAGAGAGGGTGACGGAACTTTGTTTGACGTGAAACGTGCCGGAAAGGGGCGTTCCAGGTCTTACTAAGTTCCTCATGCACTTCCGGTAAACACGGCACTGGGGGCGGGCGCGGCTTGGAGCCGCGCTCAAACCCGAGGTGCCATGTAGCCAGCCGCGAGCGCCGGGAGAGGCAGTGCGGGCACTGCAACCCAACACTCACGGCGGCCCGGGAAAGCATGGCTGACATTTCGACGTCCGCTTCTTCCTGGGCTCGACCCCCCGAGGGAGGGAGCCCGAGGAATCGTCGGAGTCGGATGGCAGTACGTCACCCCCCGATGCTGCAAGAGACATCTCATCATCACGCATCGTGTCCGAATACGTGATTGAGGAATAAGACGGCGGACCGGTTTTTTTGGGGAACGGTCAGACGAGCGAAACGAGGTGTGAACGGTCCGTGAGCCGTGGCTGGCGGATTATCGCTCACAGTAATCCTCATATCACCCTCGCTGCTTGCCATAGCGGACGGCAGGGCCGTAGTCCTGCCGCCACGGAACGGGGAGCAAACGAGGTGGTGGCTGAGTCCCGTGGGAACACAGCCACCTGTGACGCAACGTCTGAATCGTCACCACCCGCAGTGCGGGCAGGACGTATCCACAACGTCTGCCCCAGCGTACTGGAAGCAGGCATTGTGTCCGTCCCCCTCCTCGATGAGTGTGTTGCACCCATGAGAACAGCGGGACAAGCCACGCTGGAGAAATTTGCTCTTTTAGAAAAGGAAATTTGCTCGAACACCTCCGGAACTGCCGAGACGCCCAGGGGAGAGTCACTGCAGGAAGGGACCGTCCGCTGTCCACGTCGTAGATTCCAGCAGAAAGAATGATCCCCAGATCGTAGAGAAGCTCATCAGATGCGTAGGCTCTGAAGAACAAAAGGTGAATGAATGAGCACGCCGGCTTCCCTCTTATACCCGGACATCCGGGGAGGAGCCCGGCATGCAAATTTCATTCGCCAATTTTCATTGGCCTTTTCTAAATACTCAGAAGATGATAGGTTCTCAAGACAAACCCCATTCTGTCGGTTCGACACAACGTCGAGAGACCGACAGAAAGGGAACTGACTACATTCAAGATTTAATTGAACCTTCTCTATGTAAATTAGTAAAAATAGAATAGGACTGTTGCTAAAAAAATAAAACATGAAATGAAAATTAAGAAAGGAATTAAGAATGCTAAACAAAACAAACAAACAAACAAACAAACAAACAAAACATAAATGGCCATATCTCTACAATTCATATTATATATTTTTTATTGTGATATATCGTTATGCACTTAATCAGTAGTTTAATATTGCACATAATACATTTTCACAAATCATTTATTATTTAATTTATATTTATTTAGTAAAATAAATAAGTACATTATTTAATTACATTTAAATATATAAATAATAATAAATGAAGTAAATTATTTAATTATATAAATAATAATCTGTTTAATAAATAATACTTTCTTATTTATTGAACAGATCATTATTTCTATAATTTAATAATTTACTTATTTTTTGTATATTTCTTCAAATATATTTATAAAAAACAAGTATCTATAATAAGGTCATCTAGATATTTGGAACATTGCTTGACTCCAGATAAACCACAAATTGCAGTATGCTAGAACATTTAAGTCAATTTTGAATTTCTGTTATTAGTCAAATAATTATTTATGTGATATCACTGCGCTTTTTGTCCCCAATGAGGCTGAGGTGCACAACTGAGGATATGTCGCATTGATGGGAACCATACAAAGGGCATTATCAGCAGCACCTCACCAAAAGGCATCTTTCACCCATGGATGTGGGACACACAACTCATGAGATGTCTCTTTGATAATAACAAGGAAAGGTAAGTATGCTATGTATTTCTATAATCATATATCCCCCAAACATGCCTACCCGACGAACCCAGTGAAACCTCCGACCTCCTTTCCTCTATTCATATTCTTGACTGCTTCCCCCCTGTCATGCATAAGGCGTGGAAAATGTCCTATTGGGCAATTCAGCTGTGCTGAAATAGTGGATTTATAACACCTATTCCTATTAAGCGCATCTGAAAAAATAATAAGGTCATCTAGATATTTGTAACATTGCTTGACTCCAGATAAACCACAAATTGCAGTATGGTAGAACATTTAAGCCAATTTTGAATCTCTGTTATTAGTCAAATAATTATTTATGTGATATCACTGCGGTTTTTGTCCAAATTTGCTATCTCTGCTGCTAAGGCTTGCCACATTAATGCGTATTTGACAATTTAAGTGCGCATAATGGCTCCTTGTACTTCACGCGGTGAATGATGGCCCATTTACATGTATACTCCCCGGTGAATTGAAAATTACAGAAGACCCCTTTCCTCCACATCTCACTAAATGGAGAGATGGTGGGTGTCTGATTAAACCATAATTGCAGCCATTTGGCTTAAGATTCACTCATCTGGCTGGAAGAGAAGTCATTAAGGTTGGTATGAAAGGAGTGATTTGCCAGACCGACCTGAGAATAATGTTCGGTCCAGAATCTGGCTAAGAGCATCATTCTAGTCTCCAGAGAACACAAAACACATTGAACAACGTCCAGTTTTGGTGAACACGCCAGAGTAAACCTGGAAACGGTTTTGAAAAATGTGTTTTTATAACATTATTGGATAACTTCTCTCACACAGTTTTAATAGCTTCTTATGTGAAAGAATAAAACAGGTCTTATGAACCCATATTCATTCTTATTACTTGAGAGCTGCACCGTATGTATTAGCAAAACGTGAGGATTATTAACGTGTTCACATCGCTTTATTTGTTAGGAATTATGGTGTTGCGTGGACGGATAGCTCTTATGTGCTACCAGTTTTAATAGCCCATTCTAGAAGTGTTGAAGTTATCCAAATATGTATTCTGCCTTGACCACGCTGAACATCTCAGTGTTTCCTACTTCCTTTGCCAAACACTGCGAAGGCAACTTGCATTTAAAAGGTCAGGCCCTCTCACTCTTTTTATAATTCCTCAGACAGCCATCGTGACCCATCCGTGACTATGAATAAATCTCTACGGTCTATATAAATCGTGCATTAATCAAATAATGGATCGACTGGACAAGATTCCAGTAAGCATGTGACCACAAGAAATTGGATTTATTTCTTTCCCCCTGTAAACAACAATATCTTGTGGTCAGAACTTTTATAACAGCGAGCTGTATCACTTTGAACGAGTAATATATCCCTAGAACAATAATATGAGGTTGTTGCACAACAGCATTTCTAAGGCGCAGCGTGAAACGGTTCTGAGATATTGCCTGGCAATTGCACACAACAGGGGTGTAGATATTTCCAAATCATATATTAAAACATGAGTGTTGAGATTAAAAACATAAAACCATAATTAAAAAGCAAAGCATTTAAAAAACAACAAGTGGGACGAACCTGCCAGCAACACACCCGAAGGCAAGAGAAGATGAGTTAGATGTTCTGTCACACCCCCTGACGTGTGAAACTCAAGATGATGTTCCTCATGCTCCTGTCACCGCTGTATATTAGATCGTGTCCTGAGGCGGTGCACCTGGGCGCTGCTGATGCTACCGGCGGCCGTGTTGACAATATTTATGGTCACTTCAGGGTGACCGCAGATGTTTGAACATCACCTGTGTTCTGGGACACTTTTAGGCGTCTGTCCGTCCTGAATGCAGGTGAAAGAGAATGTCGTTTCCAACACACCGTCTCTCACACCCACACCCACATGAACCAAACCTTATTAAACAGCATAATCTGTTACATTAGTGTCTGTCACAGGGTAATGGATGATCTACCTCCACCAAAGATAAAAGATGCAATTGTGCGGTTATAAAAATAATAGCAGGCACGTATATTTTAAAAGCCATTTATCTACATCATTCTCTCCTACTCATCTTTCATAACTTTTTTTGTAAAAGATAGACAGATAATGAGTTGAGATAAAGCTGAGAACTTAAATTGTTTTGACACAGACTTTATGACTGATGTTCTACATAACACAAGATGGCATAACTAAGAGTTATGAAAATTCGTACATTTTTGTGATCTGACGGTGACAGTTAGGTTTAGGGGTGGGCTTTCGTTTTTGCTTTTTTTGTACATTTTTTGTAATTGTGCAAATATGTATACAAATAATATAAAATAGAACTTGTTAAAATCATTAAATAGTTACGTATTCCTGCAAGATGAGGCTAAAACACATTTGCTGATTATCTTTTTAAAGACTGCATCATGTCCTAACCAGACGTGACATCACAACACATTGTGAAATATATATTCTCCATGTTTTTTTTTTGTCCTAACCAGCAACAATGATGATATGCAACAAGCGACAGGATTCTATATTAGAAACTATTTTAAATGTTAATGTCAAAATTCGCATCCCTTCTAGAACGTGGGGTTGAATGTGGTTGGATAAGTACTTCCAGTGTTATCTTTTATATTTCTTAACTAATGATCACTAAAAAACAATTTAAAGGTCCAGTGTGTAATTTTTTGGATCTATTGACAGAAATGCAATATAACATACATAACTATGTCTTCAGAGGTGTATAAAGACCTTAAGTATTTTATTACCTTAGAATGAGCTATTTCTATCTACATACACCACGGGTTCCCTTACATGGAATTCGCAATGTTGTTTCTACAGTAGCCCTAAATGAATAAACAGCTCTACAGAGCGTGTTTCGTAAATTATCTCCTTCGGCAAAGAAGAGAAAATGTAGTGCTTTGAAGGGAGGGGTGGAGTAAGCCGTTGGTTGCAATTCGCAATCTCACCACTAGATGCTGCTAAATTTCATACACTGGAAACAAAAGGTTTTTTTATTTACTGTCTACTAAAAAAACTAAGTAGTGACCATTGCTTATGAACACTATATACAGACACAGTATTTTATTACGACTAAATTTCTTCCTTTACTATTAAAGGGGTCATATGACAAATCTTATCGTTTGTTTTATATGTAAAGCAATGTGTATACACGATTTAAGGTTCAAAAACGCTGTATTTTCCACATAATGTGCATGTTTGTATCTCCTCTTTGCCCCGCCTCTCTGAAACGCGCAATTTTTTTACAAAGCTCATCGCTCTGAAAAGCGAGGTGTGCTATGATTGGCCAGTTAACCAGTGCGTAGTGATTGGTGGAATACTGCAAGCGTGTGACGGAAATGTAACTCCTCTTACCATATTTGGAACATCAGGTTCCTCTTTAATTGTACTGACAGGTACGCCCACCTTACTTGCGTATACATTTGGGCGGTCTTAGTCAAATCATACCACGAACTGACGTAGATTTGTGGGGGTGTGGTTACACGAGGCGTTTCAGGCAGGTCTGGGTGAGCATTTGCTTTTAGATAGAATGCATCTTTTGTTCAGACACTTGAATTTTTGCAATTTTACGTGTCTAATACATGCATGGGCAACTTATAACACACCAAAGACACAGAAAAACACGCATTCGCACCATATGATCCCTTTCCTTGTTGGTATGCTACGAGTATTCCAGTGTTCTTCCCTAGATGACTATTTTTACACATTGTGTTTGTATGCCCCTTCGTTAGAGTAAAGACTTCTTGGCTTAACAATTTGCATTTCATATGCAGGTTTAAGAATGCAAGTTATGGATAGAAAAAAAACATAGAAAAAAGTTTTACCTTCTGGAAAAGTGAAGTTTCTCGTGTTCCTGTCTAAATGAAGCCATGTCTGCTTGATTGAGGTTTACAGTGGAAGGTCGGCGGTGGCGGCCCCCGGGCTCAGAGGCCCCCTGGGCACCATAAATCAAGTCAGGGCAATAAACACAGACAGCAGAATTTCTCAGCACAGACACAGGTGCCCTCTGCCTGAGGTTCAAGGTCAAGGTGAGTCCTAATATCTAAGAGGGGGAAAAAGAAATATCAAGGCTTTGATATCAAATAAACTGTCATTTGTTTTTCAGTCATTAAAAAGTTGTATAAAAGTCTGAATGTGACAGATGCTTAATGTGTTTGTTACCACAAAAAGGCAATGATATATTTGTTTTTCTAAATGTCAGGTGGGGTCAGAAATCCATAAGAATGCACAGACAAAACAAAAAAATCACCAAAGTCAAATAAATATTAAGCTATAGTGCTCAAATGATTAAAATACAGGAAACATTGATACAATCATAACTTAAAAATGTTTATTGACATTTTTAGTCACCACTCTGACTACTGCCTTTCTTACTATTTCAGATATGTAAATCCTAAAATGATTAGAACCAATGTCTTGGTTATAGCTTTCCTGTGTGCTCAGTGGAGCATGGCACTAGCAATGCCAAGGTCATGGGTTCGATCCCAGGGGCATGCACATAGTCAGAAACAAAAATGTATAATACAATACATTGCTTTGGAGCGTCTGCCAAATGCGTAAATGTAAGTAGCCCAGCATGTCTTTTCAGCACATGAAATCAGAGACATTTTCCACATAGAGACGTAAACGTCTTTGCACACAGATCAAGCACTTGTTTGACAGACTGACCGCTCTAGCCTTTGTCCTCGAATTCACCCAGACAAATTTAATTCATGTCACAAACATTGGTTTTTTTTTCATTGAAAAAGCGCACAGCATCAGGCGACGTTGAAGAGCACTGCTTCATTATTCACTAGCAAAGGACCTCTCCCTCCGTTTGTCGGTGTGTCTCTGTGTGTGTGTACCTTATGTACTGTGGTAAGGGGCTGAATTATTCACCGCTCTGTGATGATGAAGCAGTTAGACTATAATGCTTCTCAGTCTAAAGTGCTTCACCATACGGTATCTCACTCCAACATTCCCTGACAAAAGACCCTTCCTTTTATAGTTCTTCAAAGCGACCAACCTTTAGAAAGACTATTTCATCCATTCGTTTGTATGTGCTTAGTGAATACATTTTTTTCTGAGACAGCAGTTCTTCCTTTCTACACAGTATGCTAAAGACAGGACCTCAGTGTTTACGATAGCTGAACAAATCCAAAATGGCATATAGTGAACATGCTCAATTTTTTAACTGTGAACACAATCTGCTATCCCATAAGCCCATGAGAGCTAAGGAGCAATCAGATTTGAAAGAAAGATTTATTAGGAGAATCAGTCATGGCAATGCTAAGGCTCAGGAATACACTACAACAAACAAACATAGTGTGTATTCATAGTATTTAAAGAGTGTTACACACTATACTGCATATTGAAGTACATATTTATAGCATGGACTTCATTAACAATTGAGTAGTGCATTCTTTATTCAAATAGTACATATGTGCAGTTCATGATATTACTCCAAAACCCACGGACAATTATTCATAATGTTGATAATGCATCATCTCTTATATAATCTTATGCCAAATGCCAAGTGTTTTATAATATAATATAGTATTATAATGCCTATATTTGTGTGTATATATGTACTGTATATAGATATACAGCCGTGGAAAAAAATAAGAGACCATTCCAAATTTTCATTTCAAATCATCATATCTATGTATTGCGGTCATTCCAGTCCAGTGTCTGTTGAATTTCAACAAAATCAAACCTCAGGAGTGACATAAAGTCATCCATTTATTCTATGTTTGTTTAACACATTTTTTTCCGGAACAGGTGCTTTGATTTTGACTTTGACTTGACATGACATACAGATCTGAGATGCTAATACACACATTTTTTTAAATCTGCACGATTTACGACTAAGTCTGTGATTTTTGCCTCTCTATCACCACCTCTGTTTGAAACATAAAACTGCAGGTTCCTTTACCTACTTATCTTTACATTGGTTCATTTCTGATTTTTCTATATTTTTATCCAAAAACGTGGATTGCAGCCTTAACAAAATCCACTTCGAGGCATTTCTTAAACTTTTTAAAGGTAAAGCTTTTGACTAGCTACTTCTTTGCTGATACTCCACTTCTGACCTTAGAGCATACGCTATCTGCTAAAGCTGTTTACTTTGAGATTAGCATACATTTTAGCCTGTGAAAGAGACAGCTTGTCATGAATAATCCGTATTTAAGCGTTTTTAAGATTCCGTATATTCTGCTCTGGGTCTTTTGTTGTACAAACATCACCACATGACCACGGCAGTTAATAAGCTGAATACATCTGCATTCATTTCCTAAAGCCAGAAGATCTCTTCCAGAAGCACAGCTTAAATTGAGGATCAGCGCTGGAGCAGGACGATAATTCCACATCATCCCCTCAGAGCTTTGAAGTTGAATTTCTCTCACTTGTTTGTGCCATATTAATGCTTTTCCAGTGATGCAAAGCTACCTAAATTACGTTGTGAATGGTCACACCTGGGTGGCACCTCCTCCTTCTGCAGTAATTGGTCCATAGAGTGTAACATAAGATGTCTTTGACGCCCCCTGAGGTTAACAGCCAATCAGAGCGCTGCTTCTCCAAGCTGCATGGGAGCAAAGACGGAACATTTTCTCTTCCTTTCGGAAACATTTCCAGCAGTCACCTCGACACGGGATCACGCGGAGGTTACAGGGTGTGCATTTGGGGGTCATCAACTGGCTGGTGATCTAAAGAAAGTGCAGTTAGACTATACAGTATAATAATTCATATAATGAATATAAAAATAGCAAGATTTTACATCAATTGTGTCATTAATGCAAGTAACACAATAAATGTAATGCTCTTTAGCAAAGCAGCTCATCACACACAAAAAAACTGTTTTCTGACCGAGTCAGGTATGTGTGTCATTTAGCTGGAAAAGAGATGGCAGCAGAATTAATTTTAAAGGACTTCTCTATACTTTAACCTAAAATGCTGCATTAATTGAAAAACAAAATTATAATAAAAGAAATAGAAAAATACTGTATCTCATTGAAAAAAAAAAAGTTAAAAAGAATTGCATAAATCTAAGAATCTTAAAACGCTAAAATGTTAAATTCAAAATTTTATTGAAAAAAAAATTACATTTCACAAATAAATAAAAGTTTAGATGTGACCTCTATATGAGGAGCACAAGAGGTTTAAAAATGTTGATGTAAATCTTTGCTTTAGTAAATTTTCAAAACTATCATGTAAAATTTGTGTATACATTTTTTAAAACATCCTCACCAGATACAGTATATTGAGAAATATATCAGTGGTTTTGTGTCCATACATTGAAAGTCCATGGGAGACAGTGTTGTTTGGTTACCAATGTTTTTCAAAATATCTTCTTTTGTGTTCTGCAGAAGAAAGAAAGCCATAAGGGTTTTGAATGACATGTGGTTGAGTAAATGATGGAAAAAAACATTTTTGGGTGAACTATCCCTTTAAATATTCAACAGTACTGCAGTTTCTATAGGCATTACTTGAACATTTACTTTGAAATGTTAAATTAAATTTACAATTTGAAAAGTTGAACAAATGTAAGAAGCGAAAGAAGCAAATTAATGATCACGCTCAAATGAACATAAAGGGATAAACTGCCCTTGCTTGTGAATCAGAACAGAATCAGTTCTTACACTGAAAATCCGTCTGAATGCATATTAAACAAAAGCCTCAGTAAATCTCTTCAAATCCTGTCTCACATTGATGCCAAACGGCTCCACAGGAATTGCTCAAGCAAAATATTTACTGAGGCAGCTGAACTGGAGAGTCAGATCAGCACATTTTGAGCAGTTACTCAAACTCAGACGTGGAAACACAGGGGGATAGGAATAATGACACTTTTGTTAAAAAAAGGATCTGTTTACAATGTGCTCCAATGCGCACACTGTGTGTAAGTTAAGGAATAGTTCATTCAAAAATGCCTCATGCCATCCCTGATGTATATGACGTCCATTCTTCAGTCCATATGACACCTAGTCACAAGATCCGCACGTTTACATTTCAATTTTGCAAATTTACCAAAAGAACACATTTATTAACTCACCGGAGTTATTTGGATTACTTTTATGATGGATGTGTTTGCTTCTTAGAGCTTTGGTATTTTGAATATCATATAAGAACATGACATGAAATATAAAAAAAATTGTTCATCTAAAGAAAGGAAGTCATCTACATCTGGGATGGCATGAGGATGAGTAAATTATGAGAACTGACATTTTTGAGTAAACTATTTCTTTAATGTAAGTTGAACTGCAATGTTTAAAACTCTTGTTCGTTTTTTTCCCAGCGTGCCGATTGTTTTTATTATTTTATATTTCTTTTCACACTATGAAAGACTAAAGTCTTAAAAACTCTCATTCCACTAAAAAAGTAGAGCTTTTCCAACTTCACTTGGTCATTTTTTTGTATATATGCTGATTGTGTTCTTGTTTTATGTTGACATCAGCACTGAAATTTGTTGTACTCGGTTTCGGCTGAATCAAGGTTTTATAGTCCAACAGCCGTGTCTGGCCACACCTGACCTTATATATGCTCTTTTGGCACAGACTAAGCAAAAGAGCAGAGGGTTTATGAATCACAGCAATATAGCATATATTCCTTTCGGTGCACTTTTCACAGTACATAAAGGAAACTTTTCCACAGGACATGCTGCGCTTAAACACAAATACTGCACCTTTACTGCATAATAACTTTCTCTCTTTCTGTCTAGTGGACATTTGAGTGACAAATGTCAGGGAACCCTAAATAACATATGCAAATACCCCATAAAAACACAGAATTAACCGCACGTGATTAATAATTCAAATTTCTTTTGTTCATCTATCTCTACCCAACAAGGTACCACCATAGTGGCAATTAAAAACCGCTGTATAGCCTCGGTTTCATGTGTTGTAATTAAACAACACAAACTGCTCAGTTAAGCGGCATCTCATCTGGAGAGAAACCCCCTGCAGTCCGTTCCTTTTGTTGGAGGATTTGATGATGGAGAAAGCCCAGATTAGCATATCTCAGTCATTACAGGATTGGATCGGGGCTTTTTCGTCTTGATGATATCTTTGATGAGCCGCTGGGCTGCAAGCAGAGAGACGCTTTGCATATTAACCAAGATTTCAGGCCAGCTGAGCCGTTCTCACATTAATTCTCACGTCGAACAGCAAAGACTGACAAGCAAACAGAGTTCTTCCATTTCTACCTCACATGGAGGCGATAGATTAGCCATCAGCATTTCTCCTCTCGCTGTGTAAAGAGCGACGGCTCCAGTCTGTCATTGCGCTCTGTCAGTGAGCCGGCGACGAGACAATGATGGCTATACTGTGTCCACATCAATATTTACACTTCTCAAATCTGTTTGCTCTCATATTCCTTTCACTCTTCAGGAAACCAATTAACATAAGACATCATTTTGTGGATGAGGGATTTTCCATCACACCAAATGAAATATCAATGGTTTTCGAAAATCCTCTCTGGTTCATATTCAAATCATTCGAACACTCAGGACCTTTTTAACAGGGCCAGCTGTCCACTTCAGTCTCCACGAGAGGATTCGTTGACCCGCCGGGTCTTTAAAACACGCGGTGCTCGACAAGAACACCACCGCTTCACATGCTGAGGACAGAAGCAGGGCACTACATATTCATTGTGAATTTGGGATTAAATTTGGGCTACTTTTCTTAGCCGACACCTTCAATTCATTATGTATGCTAATAAAGTCAAACCATTCAGACCGGCGTGATGGGTCACAGTGTAGAACGTATTGTATGTAATTAAATGAGAGAGGGGCTAACAAAGGATCATTTAGTCGAAAATGGCTCCCATATTCAGTCCCTGAATTTCAATTATGGATTTAACAAAAGAGCCAGTTTTCGCTGGATGTTAAATGTTACCGAATACACTGATGGACGGGAAGTGTTTTGACATCCCTTTAAACTACAAGACAAGAGTAAAATGGGAATGAACAATTTAAAAAATTGCTTTTCCAACAGCCTTACAAAGTGAAATATGTCACCATATAGCATCATCAAGATTCATTTTAAAGAGCTAAATATGTTTCTGTAGCTCAAGCATTGCACTACACGTTCTCTGTCATATCTAGTGGTAAACGTGGTTTCACAATCAATTTTCAAGTGCACTGACTTTATGCAGAGTATTTCCAAAGCAAAACATTCAATACCCCGTAACTCGCAGTTGACCGATCAAGGTCAAAAAACACCTCAGCATTCTTTAATAACTGCACGCGGATGAGTGCATCTTCTGGAATATAAGCGATGACAAGTTAATCCCGGCCCCACCGCCGGATAAAAGTGCTGGTATGACAGCAGTTCACACTCTACAAGCCAATAACAGGATGAAACTAAGCCTGCTTTCTCTCCAAGCCATCAGTTTATCTTTACTAACACTCTGGAATGTTCCGACACAAACGCTACCTTGAATAACACATACTGACATAAAACTTGACTGAGATGTCAATGTTCTGGGCTCATAAAGCAGGATTATTAAATCCAGATCTGTGGGGTATCTGAACGGGTAAAAACCATCTTCATAGATGCAGTGACGAGACGTCATATAAATCGTGACTGAAAAATGTGAATCTTAAAAAAGTAAATGGGGTTAAAAGAGCTCTCATTTCTAAATTGAATTCGATTGTCTGTACCCTTTCAGTTGGGCATTGGTGCAAAGCAGTTTTACAGTAAATACATACAGTATTAAATAGTACTGTAGAGACATAAGGAAACAAACTGTATCGAAATAAAGAAATGAAATAATATTAATAAATATAAAAAATATATGAAATATTTAGAATACATATAGAACTATATACGTAACTATAATAGAACTATACTATAGAATACGTGCAATTACTGCAATTTTTTCATAAGGTGCACATTACATAATCGATACTAGCTGTTAATATAATTGTTTGTACTGTAGGTCTGTAATCAGACCGTTCGGCACATTTGTGTATTGAATTTTCTTTTCATAAGATTCCTTCTTATTTTTGTGATTTCTGTAGGGCAATGACTTAGAGAATATATATGAGTGTACACAAGGACATCCTGGGACGAACAGAAGGGAATAAAGGCCCGTTCACACTCAGAACAATAAGTATAAAGACAAGAATAACATACGATAATATAACAATAAGTATTAGCGTCAACCCCAATGGTGGAAAATATTATGTTCCAAGTCTCACACTGCAGTATTACATTCTAAAAGTGATGCTGACAATATTGTTCCTCTGTATGTTTATCATTGCAGTTGTGGTTCGATAGACTCTTAAACTCTCTTAACTTTATAGAAATTGTTATCGTTATGGTCCTTGGTGTCAACGGACCTTTAGGGATAGGGATTTTCTCTCTTTTGTTTCATCATGGAACCCAGTGAGCAACACCAGCCCCAGATTAAAATCCCTCCACCTTTTGGTCACCAACGAAGAATTCCATAAAGATTTCAATCCCTGCTGCGAGGAATAAACAAATAAATCGTGCGCTACATGTCAGCTAGCATGCTAGAATGTCATTGTGGGGGTCAAAGCAGTCATTTAAACAGGTTAAGAATGATTCCAACGACCTAATTATGGGATAGCTGCTGCTGCTGACCTTCCAATTAAATCAAAGAGCACAAGACTGTGTCTTTCTCACTTAATTTTGAAGGATGTCCTATGTTGGCATCCGGGAGTCTCTGTGACCTTATACAGGCTCATGCAGGAGATGCTCGGTTGCACTGTATGTGTAAGTCATTCCAAATGCAGACTCGGTTGCCAGTCAGTGGGATGATATCCGGAATAGTCTTAGGAAATATGATGAGACCAGAGGAGCCCTCATGCGTGCATTATAAATCCTGACAAGTTCACCGCAGCATATCTGCAGATATAATACTCCCATAATGACATCCTCACCTTGACTCTTTCTTGATTCCTGGCAGCGCTGCCAAGGTTTCCGTGCAGCTAAAGTACCTTCAGATGGATGAAATGAGTAATGACACATGCGTCAAGTGGGACGTCGATGACAGGACTGTGTAAGAAAAAATTATGTGCAGGATTTTATGCGGGCCTAGTGTGTTGTTTGTTTTTATAGATGGATTTTAGGATACTGGCGTGGTTTTTCAGAACACTTGAAATAGATCTTGTGAAAACAATATGATTTCACAACATATTTAAAAGTGTGATTCATAAAAGTATTGTAGCACCTCCCAACCTTCAAGAATTAACTTGCCAACAATGCTTATAGTTTTACAGCGGATTCTTGTATGAACGATGTTATTGTTTCAAAACATTTATCATTGCATTACTGATTGAGTTTCCGACATGTTGAATTTTATTTGAAAATTGTTATATCCGTTTTTTGAGAGAGCGTTTGAAGTATTATTATTTTGTTTAATACATTCATCCTAATACAAGTGCAAAAGCTTTGTCAGATAATCTAAAGATGTGTCACCTGTGGGATCACATAAAACTTTATGGAATTTCACTGTTTTATTTACAATTTTACAATTTTGTTCATTGAACTTGACAAAAAAAATATTTTAAAAACATTTTCTGGCACCTCAGCTCAGCTTAGGGTATTTTTCAGTGAAGTTTGATCGATTTAAAATATATTACTTTTGAACAGAAACTGAATTCATGGGTTAAACCAATAAAAGTATTTTTAGGGGTGGGGGCCCGTATTCACAAAACATCTTAAGGCTAAAAGTAGCTCCTAACTTGCTGGTTTAGGAGACACTCTTAAAATAATGGGCGTGTCAGTCCTAATTATAGGACTTCTAAACTTTTGTGCTAAGAGTATTTCACGAAGCATTTAGCGCTAAAACTAGCTAAACCTGTGAGACGTTAGGAGTAGTGAAGAGGACTCATAAGTCACTAAGACCAGCTCACAACAATCCTGAAATGGCTGTAACACCGGCAGTCTGCCTTGAAACCTAAACATTTTAGAAAGATTTCATGACAATGAGCTTAACCATAAAGACAACTGATATCTGCTGACTGTTTATGAGACTGTATTAGCTGAACATATACTTTACATACTTTATATAAACATATAGTTTATTTGCAAAAGATAACTCCTTTTTTTAAATGGTTCAAAAATCATGTTGTTTATTGTATTATCATGTGTTTGTTGTGTTTTATTGAATTTGTTAGCTGTATTTTTAAAGTTATTGTTACTTAATAAAAAACAAATGGTTTGATTGATATTAATTGGAATGCACAATAGAAACTTGAATTTTGAAAAAAAATTGAGTTATCTGTTTTTGTAGATGAACTCTTCACTTGTTGAATTAGTAACTTAATGTATGAATACGGCAATAATTATATATTAAAATATTTTATTTGAATATGAGTAAATTTTTATTTTAAATATGTCAGCATGAGACCTCATTCTATAATATTTCTATGATTAAATGACTGACAGAGACCCATCCTCTATCAGCCAATCACTCTGGTCATAGTCAGTAAGCTTGCTGACATCATCCATAGCAATGAGGTCAACCCCGCTGCCGCCCTTTCTCTTAGCTTAAGATTTCTTTCTGTTCCTTTGTAAAAGTTGCTCTCAGCAGCATTGAGGATAGGTTTTACTGCTGTTTAGGAGAGCTCTTAGTGTTAAGATAAAATGTTTTGTGAATACGGGCCCAGATCAATAAGAAATAGGTTCTGTAGGTTCCAATCTTTTTCTAAATTGTTTTATCATTTTACTTTACAATTTTTTTTATTTTACCATATTTTTCTGGTGTCCCAGCTGCCGAAATACTACCGTTTTAAAGGTGTTTTTCACAGTGAACTTTGATTTAATTAAAATTTATATCATTTTAAGTCAAACTGAATTCATGGGTTAAACCAGTTAAAGTAATTTTAGGGGTCAGATTAATAAGAAATAGGTTCTGTAGGTAGCAATCTTTTTCTAAATTGTTTTAAATTGAAGTATTATCATAGGGATCACTTTCTCTGCATCTTTTTTTCAAACTGATGACAGGCAATGATAATCCGTTAACATTCAATGGGCTTATGCATTAAAAATGATGAAAATGAAAAATGAACTACATTGTGTGAGCTTATAATAAATGTTATCTTATCGTTCTTTGTTAAAAACAAGAACTTATTCAGCAAACACATGTAAGGCAAAAAGCGACCTAATGGTGATATGGTTTCAATTTTAAACCAGGTGAAACAATTGGAAAAGGACGGCTTAGACAGACGTGAGTTTAAATGTGTACAAACAAAAGGATGCTCTTCATCCGTGCCCTTTGACCGACAGGAATAAATTGCCCCGGGCTTTATGACCTCTCCACAGCCCTGCGCCTTTTTCGACTGAACCACAGCCAATTTCCCCATGTGATGGAGATCAATACATCTCCACTAGAATAAAATGGAAGAGGAAGGTCCTTGAAATGGCCAGATAGGTCAAAAGTCATTCTGTCTGTTTGGAAACGAACGAAAATCCGTTGAGCGTGAGGTGTATAATGGTCTTTGAGATTAGGGCGTTATGCTGCACCGCCGTTCCTTCCCTATTATTCTGTATAAACACTGCAGCCATCAGAAACCTCATTTATCTTTAGGGTTTAGAAAAGAAGTGCGGTAAGAGATAAAGCCTTCCGAAAAATTGTAATCTAACCATGAACGAGACAGGTTCAGCTGATTCAAGGCCCAGACGTATTCTTTTCACCAGACCGTGAGTCTGAGCCAACAAAGAAGCGAATCTGCACAAGAAGCAGCCAGAGCCGAAAGTCACCGGTATTGTGCGTGGAGTCTTTGGAAATATTGACAGCGCAGGAGGGGGGTATGCAGAGGGCTGATTATGATGTGAAAAACAGCCAGAGCCGCCTACAGTATCGCTCATCTAAAGGGCGCGGCACAAGGTCAAACTAGAAATAAATGAACCTGACGGACGCTGGCTGTGCCATCATTTAATTCAAACCTGGATTTTAATTGAACCCCTGTACTGACAGGATGACAGATCCGCTGTGAGGCTGATGCCTCCGGTTGGCAGGAGGAGGGGGGGGCGGGGGCTGAACATCTGAGGGGAGCGGAGGGAGCCAATAGGCAGAGGGAGACAAAAGAGAGAAAGCGCACACGGCTCTGCTATCATCGGCATTCGCTTTAGTTAAAAATTCATCCCGAGCTCATTAAGACAACATGCTCCTTTATCTCATTTACACTTCAATGCATCGATAGAGACCCGAATCTGCTTTAAGCGCTATGCGACGTTAGTTTTTGCTTTTGTTCCTTCTTTGCACGGATTCAATGTATATTTTGCTGTCTCATGACTTTTTAGAGCATTGGCACAAATATGACTCTTTGTTTGTTTTGCGAGAGCCATGAATAATGTTAGGTAAATGCAACCCTGGTATTTATTAAAATTATTGTATTGTTGGTCTTTAATCATATTTTAAGTCATTTATTTACCCTCATGTCGTTCAAAACCTTCACGTCACTCTTTGTTTCTGTGGAACGCAAAAGAGGATATTTTGAGAAATGTCCATGTGGTTTTGTGTCTATAATGGAAGTTAATGGGGGCCAACGTTGTTTGGTCGCCAACATTCTTCAAAATATCTTCTTCTGTGTTCCGCAGAAGAAAGAAAGTAATACAAGTTTGGTATGACACAACAGTAAGTAAATGACGAAAGAATTTTTATTTTTTGGTGTAGTATCCCTTTAATTTGACCTCCTGAGGATCATCAACATTTTCTGAAGTTTTCCCATTTCACTCTCAGGCCTTATTTTGTACCCTACCCTGTTCAGTGCCTACTAAAGATCTTCACTAAGCAGATCTTGCTCGTCGTTCGAAACACTGGGCCTTTGATTAATGACCTACAGGCATTCAGAAACCAAATTGTGGGTTTTTGAATAATCTGGGAGATAATTGGTAAGGATGGTGAAGGGGAATGATCAATAGTTTGTCCATAAAGCGCTGGAGAACATTGATTTTCTTTGACTTTAATTTATAAGAGCTGCCTGAGAGGCTAAGCGGAGAGAAAAAAAAGTAATATCTGCGATAAAGAACAACTTTGAAGATGTGGAGTTAAACTTCAAAAGCCACACAAACATTAAGTTGCACACATCTGAATTCATTTAGTTCAATATGGGCTGTTGTACAATAGATAGATCTTACAGTAATCGTCTTGTATGACTTCGGTACGAAGGCTCACCTCAGGAATTTTGTTGCGGGATGAAAAAGATGAAAAGGCAAGGATTCCCCCACCCTCCACTGTTAGAAAAAGGGGGCAGCCTGAGATGAAGGCCAGCGTGATAAGCCATGTAGCCTCTGTCAATAAATATCTGCTTTGAATCCTCTACACATTGTGTTGAAGTCTTTGGTTATATGTGTCATTTACTTCAGTATCTGAATAAAGTGTCTGATGCTGATGTACAGTGCTGTGTTAAGTTTTATTTATCGTCATATTTTGTATAATACATATTTAACTAGAAAATTATTTAAATTAAGCATAAAATTGAATCTTTAATGCACAGATTAAATCACAAATTAATCCATGCGAGGAAGGATGTGTTTAAATACAATTAGAAAAACGATTTTAACTGTTTGGTTGTTGGGATGTACTCGTCACGTCCCATGAACGTTATTTGGTACGTTGCAAGTCCCAGCAATGTCCAATGTTACATCATCCCGACGAATATGGGAATCACAAAGTAAAGTCACGGGAACGTTATTTGGTACGTCGTGGCAACGAATATGGTCCGGTCGTCACTGTGGTAGCTGTGACTGTGTAAAACGACATATTATCTCGTTTTAACGACATAATTGAGTGGAAAAAAATCAAATGTACGTGGCAGCAATGCGCCACCGTAAAAAGGTTACTTTCACTTCTACCAAAGTAATTTTCTGGCAAGATATTTGTACTTTTACTCAAATATTGCTTTTGGGTACTTTATACATCACTGGCACCCGGGGAATGACCTCACACCTACTCCGAACCAGTGATGCACCAACCTGATCTCACGGCAAATCACTACTTTATGAGAAGGCTAATTCGTATTAATTTGTATGATGTGAACACAATAACGTTCCAGTATTAGAAAAAGCAATACTTAAAGCCCCACCCCTAAACCTAACCGTCATTTGTGCGAAATCAGATGTGAGATTAAACGTGAGATTGTATGAATTTTGCCATGAGTTGTGTTGAACACACGGACTTTTGTAACATTCATTTACAATATTAAATGTGTACAAAAAACTTTCCCAGATACAGTAAATACAGGGTTAAGAGATAAAAAGTTATCAATTAAAAGTGAGATGAATCACTCTATGTCAAATTTATTTAGTAAAGGAATGCCAAGTTTAATAAGGATTTCTAATTTTGGTAACATTTTAACAAAATTATTTACCATACGTGAACATATAGTTTCATTAGATATAATAAACTATCAAATATTCATTTTGCATTCAATAACATTTAAAGGTATAGTTCTAAAGAACATAAAATGGTCATCATTTATTCACCATCGTGTTGTTTAAAGCCTGTATGACTTTCTTTAATCTATCTGTGGATCACAAAAGAAGATATTCTGAGAAATGTCCCTGCGGTTTTGTGTTCATGCAATGGAAGTCAGTGGGGTCCAATGTTGTTTGGTTTCCAACATTCTTTAAAATATCTTCTTTTGTGTTCTGCAGAAGAAAGTAATACAGGTTTGGAATAAACATGTTTCATCATGTAAATTATGAAATAATTTTCATCTTTGGGGTAAACTATTGTTTAATTAATGTTAACTATAACACCAAAACACGCAAGCTCATTGTAAGTATGTCTTCCATTTTACATTACACACGTGGTTTCACAGTTCAATGTCATGCAGTACGGCAACGCAACAGTGTTAAGCGCATGAACCTGATTTAAGAGCAAACTTGTTTAACAGCTTCTTTCCATCAACCAAGGAAATCCCCTGAAGGATGTTCTCATTTCAACCAGTGCTAACGGCTGTTGGCTTTCTGTCTTTCACACACACACACGCACGCACGACGCACGCACGCACACATGCACGCACGCACACACGCTGCAGCTGCAGAGGACTGCAGGCCATGCCAAATCTTTTTCCCAGAAGAACATGGGTCTGGAGAATCCAGGTCAGGGCCAGTCCATTAGACTGAGCAGGACTGGACCAGCAGGGCATCACTCAGAGCTCAGCACTCATTATTGATTGCAGCTGAAACATGGGTGTTGGCAGACGATGTCTATTTATCTTGATCTAAGGCCAGTTTTGTAGTTTCTTTTACAAAGCGGCAATAGGAAGAGCTGTTCTGAGATCAGCGTGTTACGTCTTTTGTCTTTGTTGATATCATGCATTGATCTGTATGCACTGCACTGCTCAACCAAGAATCCTTTTGTTTTATGTTGCCTCCAGAATTTGCATTAAAGTGATAGTTCACCCAAAAATGAAAATTCTGTCATCATTTTACTCTTGTCATTTCAAACCTGTATGACTTTCTTTCTGCCGCAGAACACAAAAGAAGATATTTTGAAGAATGTTGTTAACCAGCACCCATTCACTTGCATTGGTTTTGTGACTATACACAATAGAAGTAAATGGGCGCCGGCACTGTTCGGTTACAAACTTTCTTTTGTGTTCTGTGGAAGAAACAAAGTCATACCGGTTTGAAATAATTAAATGACGACAGAATTTTTATTTTGTAAAATTTGAATAAATGTTTATTTGGTGTTTACATTAATATTGTAAAACGGTTTGGGTGCTACATTCAACTTTGACTATCTATCGCCATCTCTGTTTGAAACATAAAATTGCAGGTTACTTTATACTTTTTTTACATGGGTTGAAGTCAAATGACATCAAACAGTTTATAAATTATTATTACAAGCTTACCGCTGTAAATCGGGGTAGGATAAGGAGACTGTTTTCAACACTTTTATGTACTTGCTCAATCACGAATATTTGTTTATTTTTCACCACAGGAGTACAGTCCGGTCACACAAGAATACACCTTTAGAACACTTAGAATATACCGGAGTTCAAAATAAGTTTCATTTTTGGGTGAGTATTGAGTTTCATTTGTTTTAAGGTAAAAACTGAACATTATTCAGCAAATATATTCTGAAACTCTACATGCAGATCAATAATAAATGTTGGTTAAAAACATTAAAAGAATGTCTGCAGGGGTGGTACCAGAACGTTTTTGAGAAGTTCCCCAGACATGGCTAAGAATAGTCCAGACAGACTCCAAACCAAACAAACCATTAAACATTTCAATCCCACTCATGGGACGCATTGCAGTTAAACACCTGCAAGGTGTTGAAAGTTCAATATTTTATTTGCGTGGCTCGTAATGTGAGATATAAAACTGTTCCCCTAAAAATACCCACCCATTCCGAACATGTTAGTTATTTATTCACAAAATCACAGACTGGCTCACGGGACAGTACATGAAATTTACAATATCCCGGAGAAAAGTATGTCTGTATAAAGATTTCTTTCAAACGCTGATTACTAATTTGAATGGTTGTCTGAGAGACGCGTCCTTGAATCGAATGATGGATCTGTTGTATGTATGCTCATTAGTCAAAGGAAATGACCGAACGTGATGTCATACCAGTAGTGATATCGCCATGGCAACATCTGTTTGTCTTTCACTGTTTCCTCGTCATCTGTCTCTTAGCGGTTCTATCGTGCTGGTGCTGCTGGAATAAACTGGAATAATTCCAGATCTGCTAATGCCCATAAGAAGCGAATCAAACCTCAGAGCTTCCAGTGAACAGGAAATGGTTCATTCAGTGCAACTCAAATTACAAGTGATGAAACAGCTGGAAGTGAACTCAGAAAGCAGAGCTGTGCCGGGACAGCCGGGACACACACACACATTCACTCACGCATAGACATCATAACATTTTTACAGTGTACCAGACTAATAACATTTCACAAAACATGTTTGTTGTTTTATATTACACATATCTTCAAAACACATTCAGCAATGCACCTTATGTTATATGTAAATACCTTTAATTCATAGTCCACGATGCAGTATGTGATCTTTCAAAACAGTAATTAATTTCGATTTCCAAAATAAATAACTGTAAATAAGCAAACATACTGACTGTGGCAAAGAGCCGAATATGAACAGCTAATTACCGTAACCGCTGAATAATGACCCAGATCAATCACTTACTGTCCATTAAGACCTATTTAAAATGGCAGTTTGTGAAACACACGTTGAAAGATTATGTTTTATTATCTAATCGAGCACACACTTGATATGAAGACCTGACTGGGCTTGTTGTTAATTGTGCTTGCTAGGGCACTGTTATTGCTTGTGCTATGGACACCTCAGAATGTGTAGGAGAGATTTTTTATTACTTTTCTGAGTAATTATTTTTAATCTAGCAGACGTTAATGAAATCTTTTCTTCAGGAATTATGCATTTGTTTCTGTGTTGAATATGTATAATGTACCTGGTAAACAGAATTACCTGCTTTATGCACCTTCAATGTATCTGATGTTAGCTGCACATCATATTGTTAAGGGTCGCTGGGACATGACCTCTCTGAAGTGTAAGTCTGAAAACAGCTCTGACAACATTCAGACTGAAAGCTGGATGAGACTGAGAGCCAGCTATGTGTTCAATCTATTCAGTCTACAGAGGATCTCTGTGTATAGGAAAATTACTGTTACTGTACGGCTAATTAATAAAGCTTAAATACAGTTTTAGTAATTAAATGAATACTAATACTTCAATTCTATCCTGTACAGCATCTTACCCTCACAAAAACTTTTTTTGCATTTTGAAACAAGCATAGTTTAATTTTAAAGCGGTGCTGCAACGGTGTGTCATACATTCTGACTTCTTTACCATGTTAAACGTGCTGTCTTCTCATGCTTAACATGGTCAACTTGTCAAAAAACGAGTTGGGCGTATTACGTAGTATTTATGTGCTCGAAACACTCCCCCAGCGATCGTACAGGTTTCGGAAAGTTTTTTTTGAACATATAAAACTGTTTCGTAACAAATTTTCTTAGTCCCTTATTGGACAATTCTCCCGGAAAAGCACGCGGCAGCAAGGAGAGCAGGAGAAAGAGCATGCGCAGACGTCACTTTCACTTGTGTGCAGGAGAGAGAGAGAGCATACGTTCGCGAAGTTCAGGTGTTTGTTTGTTCACTGCATTTGGGTGATGAATGTTATATAAACGGTGGATATAACGCTGGATTTGGAGATCGTTTGAAACTGATATATGGAGCCGTCCCAGCGCTAAAAGATGCCGGACATGAACCGCATGCGGTGAGTGAAACTGATGTCTGTGTTTTGTTGGCAATGGGTGTGCACGTGCTTTAGTTCAGACTACCCCTCCCCCCCACACGCGCCGTATGCTTTCGGAAAAAATCGTACAGCTGTATCTATCTTTTATAAATGTGATCAAACTAAATACTCTTCGAAGATATGAAGTATGCAATACTACTCTATAGGCACTCAAGATTAATATGAGATTGGCAGAAACTGCGTGTTTTAGGGCCGCTTTAATAATACATTTCCCTTGGGGGAGGGACCACTGGCTGTTCCCACAATTTAGGACATTGGTAGTGACCACAGTTTACTTATGGCGAAGCTGACTCTCAAGTTGAAAAAGGCAAAGATTGGAGACAGCAGAAATCAAGGCTTTGATGTTGCCAAGCTGAAAAAAACAGCAACGAGGAAGGGATTTCAGCATTGCTCTGAAGAATTACTTCAGCATCCTTCAGGATGACGCAGCGCTGACCATCGATAGTTTCAATCAAGCCATGACTGAGGCAGCAGAAGAAACCATCGCATACAAGAAGAGTAAAAAGTCAGAATGTATATCTAAGGACACATGGAAAGCCATAGAAGAAAGAAAACAGATCAAGCAAAGGCTGCTTGACACCAAGTCACCGAGGTTGAAAGAGGAAGTACAGAGAGAGTACAGCCCAGTACAGAGAAAAGGACACAGAAGTAAAGACTTCAGCAAGACGAAACAAATGGCAGCACGTCAAACATCTTGCAGAAGTAGCAGAAAAAGCAGCAGAACAGAAGGACATGAAAACCTTGTACATGATTACAAAGTAGCTGAGGGGCGACCGAGGACAAAGTCAGGACATCCCAGTAAAGGCAGCAGATGGAAATCTCATCACAGAAGAACGTGCCAAGCTGGAGAGGTGGAGGGAACACTTCAAGACTATCCGGAACAGGCCTGATCCACCAGTACCTGCTGACATACCAGAGGCAGAATAGGACTTGGATATCA